>NC_050525.1:8352293-8423201 GCF_002922805.2 Oryzias melastigma
AGACATCAAACCATTTCATCTAAACAAAAAAAAACACATAAATCCACAGCTGATATCACACACAAAAAATAAAGCAGTGTCAACAAACAGTAAATTGAGTAAAAAATAGAATTTAATCATTTAAATATTCTTTCAAAATACAAACATTGATTTGAAGTTCTAAATAACATTTAGTACCTATTTATAATTATAACTGGCAATGTTGAATGTACACTGTGGCTATACAAGGAAATGTGTGAGGTTTGGTAAATTTATTGTATTGCTCATTTATAATTATGTGCACATTAGTATTAGGACCTACACAGGACAGGATAATTTGAGCTTTGATGCTGCAGTGACCCTCCACCATAACACACTGTACCAAAAACAGGAAACAAAATAATCGGATTTAGATTGAAATGTCAAAATAAAAGCACCCTGGTCTTTTTAACCAAGAAATGTAGTGACTAAAACCATCTGTCGTCCTTCAGGTTGAACCAACAGATTTGAGTTTTTTTTTTTTTTTTAGGGCGACATCTTCACGGACGTCCGTCGGGCTCACTCATCCTCCTGAGGTAGCCGTTTGTAGCCTCACTGTGCTGCCACAACTATAAAGTCATGCAAAGTTGATCCCTAAAACAGCAGTCGGCCTCGGAAAGCGAAAGGAAAAGCGTCACCATGTCGACTAAAATGCCCTTATTTCCTAGAAATGCATGGAGAAGCCAGTTTCATGTCTTTACACACACGAGCACACTGTAAGCTGCACGGATAGCACAGTCATGAGGAAGTAGTACCACATCTGCTGGCTTCTTCGGCTTCCACTATAAATTGCATGTTTATTTAAATGGAACTGTACATGGCTGAAGGAGAAACGCCCTGTCGGCCGCTGGGATCCTCCGTCGCGGTCCACGTGAAGCTCACAACCTTTGAAAACAGTTACAAACGGGAGGACTTTCGGGATTTTAATCACAGAGTTTCAACATCCAAAAACAGCAGAGTTGCATAAGTGGCGTTTCTTGTAGCCCTGAGCCCGTCCGGGGGCTTTTACCAGTTCCACGGATGTGCGTCCACAGGGGGAGGAGGGATTTCAGATCGGCCGCTCCTGCAGAGAACGTGGCAGAATCGCTCCATGCATCACTCGCAGGCGTGTTTCAGGACAGGCGTGAAACGGGAGCCGGCGTCCTTCAGCGGACACTTAGAGGTCGGTCCGTGGCTCCGGTGGAGGAGGGGAGTAGAAAAGAGCTGATGAGGCACGTTGCTTTGTGACCGCCGCTGTGGCTGCATGAGCCTTTACAGTGAAAGAGCCGTTCCTGACGGAGAGCCTGACAGTTTCTGTCATCCTATAACGCGCTCTTATTTTGCACTTGATCAGTCTTTATCATTCTCTCTATTGCAGACTTTCATCTCAAAAGGTTTCATAAACCAGATTTGACAAATATTCAGCATGTGGGGACCAAAGACAGCTACCACAAACATACCCATCGACCGTTTTATCCACATTTTCAATGTGACCGAGTCATCACGTCGTATTGCTTCGAACATATTGCAAGTCGTTCACATGGTTTGCCGACAGCGGCCTGCTAAACAGTTCATAAATGTCAGCCGGAGGTGTGGTTATGGCTTTCACTGGCAGATGATCTTACAGTTCCAAAGCTACGGTGTTGCAGTCTATTCTTAAAGTTCTCTAAAAGGTGATCCTCTGTGGTTCTGCTGCCATGACGATAATAAAGCTGTTAAGAATTCTGGCCTTTATGTTACACATGTTCACCTCGGATTCTTGGAGCGTTTCTCTGACGTTTGGCAGATCATCGTTTCCACTTAAAAAAAACAGGTTCCAGCGCGTTCCTCCACACCGAGTAAAAAGGAATAAAGTGATTTCCCTAGATGATTCTCTAAAGTAAAAAGCAGCTTTTGTTTAGAAATGGCTCCTGAAGACTAAATCTCTGCTGCGTTTGCGTCCTTTCCTTCAGCCACGTCCTCGCTCTAAGGAGAGTCCATCATGGCTTCCAGCATCTCCAGGAAGAGTTTGTGCATGGGGATGCCACCGCGGGTCTTGATGCTGTAGAAGGTGGTGAGCGCGCGCCCAGCAGTCTGTCGGAGGAGGGGCAGTGTTAAGAGGAGGCGTCCGGCCCGCTGGGGGTCGTCCGGACGCCTCTGGCACTCCAGCTCCAGCAGCGCCTGGTGGAGGAGGTCTCGCAGCTTCTGCACCGCCTCCATGTCCTCGATGTAAACAGAGTCTGAAAACAGCCGGACAGCGAGGTCAGGAAGAGGACGGAAAAAACTCTAAATACTGTCTGGAAAAAATACATATAATAGCTCAGCCACTGAATTAAGAGATCATCACTATTGACTGTATATGAGAACTGGACTGAGTGAGTGTGACATCACCCATAGAAAATGATCTACTTTGAGTTCCAACCAAACCAAGTCAATACAAACGCCATTGTTTGGTGGTACGGACGGCGCCATGTTGGACCCAGACGGCATCAGTAAGCAGTCACTGTTTCTATGGCAACATGAGACCACAAACTTATATTGATTGGTCAGTTTTTAACTTGAATAACTTCCAATAAAGAACAAATATAATTGAGTAAGTGTTAAAAAAAAATTTAATAAAATGGTTATTCTGACAAACAGAATGACAGTACTAGCTGTTTATGTCTCTATAGAAGTCTACGGGATTTTTGGCTTCCTGGAGCCAGCAGGTACTTCCTGTTTGGAATGCCAGGGGATAGGAGTCGCCCAGTCCAGTTCTCATATACAGTCACCGGTCATTACACAGTGCATAAACATCCTTGACAAGTTTCCTTCAGTTTTTTTTTTAGTGTAAATATTGTGAGTTTAGTGTAGCTTAGGTAGTGGAACCGGTTACCAAAATAAAAGTGCATTTGTGGTACAAGCACCAAGTTTGGCCTGGATGTCCCTCAGTCAGAAGAGCATGTTTACCATGAGAACATCAACAATTTTAAAATACCACAAATGTACAATTTCTTTGGTACATCAACCAAACACTAAGGGTGTCTAAAAAAGTAGGTCAAGCTAGAGTTAAACTTTGCTTCAGAGAAGCTTGTCATGCCATTGAACTGAAACTGTTCTACTGAAAGATTCTTCCGTCTCCCTCAGAATCTGTACCCAGCATGAAGGGTGAGACAGTAAAAGTACAAATGAAACAGGCTGCTCAGCTGCACTAACTTTTATTAATATAGTTTGATTGGAACGATTTAATGCTGTTTTGATGCCTTGAAGCAGCTGGGGTTGTGAAGCTGTTTTACACAACAAAAAGAGAAATTAATTCATTTTTTGTAACAAAATTCAGATTATTTTCTTTAAAATCCCTGCTTTACCCTATTAAACCTAATTGATCAATTGTTTCTGACCAACAAACCCATACCCTGAACCTCCTACTGCCGTGCTTTGTAGGTAAATAATGACTTTGCAGTTGTTTTCTCTTTTCCAAATGATGAAGTAGAAGCCTTTGAATCCACCACTATCTCCTGAGAAGATCCACAGCTGTCCTGAATAAGAACAAACTACTGAAATCTAAGCTGAAATGTGTACAAAATACACACATCTGAGACGGAAAGGCTCAATGTTTGTGACTAAAATAGTAAAGGGATTTATTAGAGGAGGATGAAGTTAAAAAAAAACACATTATCAGAGTGGAACGTCATGAGTATAAGTTCATAAAAAACATAGTTTTCTTTTATTTTAGCCCAATATTTGGAAATTTAAAAAAGAAAAAGAATCTGTTAGGCTTTTACATCGTTATTGTGGAATTGTTGTCTGTCGGCTGCTGCGCTGCTGTTTTCAGTACCTGAGTTTGTGAGTGCGATGGCCTTCAGCATGACGAACTCCTCCCGGTCCAGGTTTAGCGTGCGGAAACGGCGAGCCAGCTGACTAATCGCTGCGTTCAACTCCGTGAGTCCGGCCGCTCGAGACATATCCTCATCCAGGACAAAATCCTCGGCGAACACCACCTCGTCCTCGCAGCCCAGCGAGCGGTACGCCACGCCCAGAACCAACACCTCCAACCACACCGACTGCAGCACCGACATCTGATCTGCTAGAGACAGGGACAGGAAGCCTGCAGGAGGAGACGGAGAGACAACCATGTCAATACTGGACACTATCACACCATATCAGTGGAAGGAAAATATATCCCATTTAAAAAAATGTGTTCTATAAATAAGAAATAACACAAAAAACAACATGTTTCTATCCTAGATAATTACAATTTTATTTTTTCAGGCAGAAAATAGTGTCAGCTTTATTTCTTAACATTTTGTAACAGTTTCATAACACACAGCTTTGACTTCTTTCTTGTTTTTGGCCCGTTCTCCACGAGTTGCTCCAGAGATTTTTCATTTTTCATTAAGGTCAGGAGGCTGAGTGCAACAGCTCTGACACAACTATCTGCCGTTCAAGGAATCAGATGCAGCGTAACACGCAACAAGCTCGCTGAAAAGCGCTCAGGCACCTCGCTAAAAATAAACAGACAGAAAAAAGCCAAAACGCTTTTCAGGCTCCAAAGAGAATTGTTCAAGTCAAAATCCACCCGGAAATATAACCAACATTAGCTGTCAGTCACACGCTAGCAGAGAGCTTTCACAGCAGCTCAGTTTAAGAGGCAGATTTTGGCATAAAAAATGAGACAGTAAATTAGTCTTTTATTGAATCGCGACAATCCAGTGTGATTTATTCTTCTGACTGACCTTCATCATCACGCCTTCTTCATTTAGATCAAAGCTGTGAAATCAAAGCAGGAACTCTTGGTTCCTCTCACTCACCTGGAATGTGTTTGGCCCAGCCAATGATCACAACCAGCTCGCGATCGGCGAGGTCACACAGGGTGGTGAGCGTGCGCTGGGCCGTGTCGGGCTGCAGCGGGTCCGGCATGGCGAAGAGCTTCTCGGGCTCTGCCACCAGGAGGTGGGACACAATGATACTGGAGGCACCTGTGTCACAAAAACACACAGAAATGGATTCATTTGCAGCTGCTGTCACAGAAACATCAACAGTTCTGATCGCCTCGACTTGTGACTCAGAATAAATGTTACGTTCAGTCAAAGGGGTTTGTTTTGTTGTTTTAGATCGGGGGTCTGGAACCTGCGGCTCCGGAGCCACTTGTGGCTCTTTTACCTCTCTATAGTGGCTCTCTGGTTAAAGAAAATCAAATAATAGTATTTCTTTCATATAGGGGTCACTACATTAGCATTTATTTAATTAAGATTAGTTAAGTTTATAAATTTATGGGTGAGTTGCATCTCAAAGATAAACCGTAAAGGTTTTTATTTTACATTCCTGATGACTTGAACGGGTCATTTGCCCTATGCTTCCTGCAGAATACAAAGATTAAGCAAAACTTTAGTAAAAAAGTCTAATAGTTTATGAGTTTAAAGCTCATCTTATCGTATGGTGTTCAGAGCTGCACTGGAATGATCCGGTTTGGCACAAGCCATCTTTTATTTTGAAAGGAGCTTCTGTCAAATGTAAAAAGAATTTCACATTTTAAAAAAATGCTAGTATCTTTACATTTCTGTATTTATTAATGCCATAAAAAACATCATTCATATTTATTATTAAAATACATTGTATTGAATGCACGGCAGAATCAAAATAAGAGTATGCGCCTCCTACTAAGTTCTGATCAGTAGAAAACAAGACCAAATGGCTCTTTTATTGTTAAAGGTTGCAGACTTCTGTTTTAGAACAACAAAAGCAAGTTGTAGCTTTGAACAACTCTATATTGTTATTTACTTTAGTTTTTGCACTTTAAAGGTCCAATCCAATCATATTTTGATATATTGTAAAAGCATTCTAACTGGTCTTTTAATGAGGATTTTGAAGTTTTTAGCCAAAATGAAATGTTTTTCATCTGTTCCTGATTCACAACATTTTCAATAAAGAAATACACAAAAAAGCTATTTTGATCCTAATTTTCTTGATATATGCATTCCATTATCAGAAAAATGCAACAAGAACATGTTAAAAACAGCAAAAAAGTTTTGTTGCAGACGGTCTTCAAAGCTGCAGATTGACTCATTATCACTCCAATACTATAAACTCTATAAAAATGATGATTTATGCAAAGAAGATCTCAAACTTCACACAAATGTGTGCACATTAGTCAAATTAAAACAAGATCTGACTGTTATCTTTATTGGCATCAAAGGGAACCGTTTGGATCTGAGAGACATTTCTGGGTTACGTTGGTGACTCCTATGCTATGGGGTCCAGATGACCCACCCTTACATTGATGTGTAATCCCTCCCATGACAAAGGTGGATGGATTTTATGTCTGCCACGGGCACCAGTGAAGATAAAAAAGTTCAGTGTGCTGTCTTGTGGGGTCCAAATGACTCCGCCTTTACTGTAAACATGCCTAAGGTAGAACAACATCCCAACAAGGAAAGACAAATCTGCAAATGAGCCTGTTTTTAATCATCTGAACATAAATATGGCTTTAAAACATGAACGTCAACTTTCATCTTTTGACTTAAAAAAGTTTCTTTCAGGCTTTATTTAGCCAAGTAGTGAATCTCAGCAGTGAAACTTCCTGAAGACTACATTTTCCTCACAGACAGGTTTTATTTGAGTTGTTACCTTTCTCGCTCTCCTTGGTCAGCGGTAGAGGGGCACTCTGGTATGTGGCGTTCTCCACTTCCGGGCGCCGCTTGTACTTCTGCCGTCCACCTCGGACCCTATCTAGACGCACTCCTGCAGACGGGACAGATAAATGCAGCCTGAACTTAACTCAGGAATAATGCTGTTTTTTTTCCTTCTTAAAGACGCAGCATAGACCTTACCCTCTTTGAGCATGCCTACTTTGAGGCACTTGGTAAAGCGGCATGCTTGGCACGCCTTTCTGCGCCTTTTGGTGATTTCACACTCGTTTGATGCTGGACAGCTGTACTCGATGTTACCTTCAGGAACAACCAGAAGTGAATGAATCCACAATGTGAATATGAACACCAAGCAACTGAAGAATAAAAACAAACGTTTATGTATAAAGTTTATACACCACATGATCATTTGGCTCAGACATAATTGACTCGTGGTTTTTGAAAAAGTTCCTTTTACCAGACAAGTTACTCTTTCACTGTAAACAATCTTTTTCTTTGCACTCTTACATAATCTTAAGAACATAATCTGTAAACATGCATGAAAACAAGCCCACAGAACTGTTTGTTGATACCTTGAATGGTTCTCTTGAAGAAAGCTTTGCAGGCTTCACACGACGCCACGCCGTAGTGGTATCCCGACGCCACATCCCCACACACGAGGCACAGCCTTTTGGGCAGCGTGCTCAGGGCGTACTTGCAGCGCCCCGCTCCGTTTCCAGTGGAGCTCTCCTCGGCTCCTTCGCCGGCCTCGTCTTTGAAATGACAGCGCAGAGCTGGCGTGTAGAGCGGCGGCGAGTAACGCTTGGCACCGTCCCCTCTGGTTCCGCCGCCTCCGCTCTGAGAGGAATCCGAGGAAGCCCCGCCGGGGCTGGTCCGACCCCCCCCACCGCCCTCCGGACTGCTAGGTTCGGCCTTTATGTAAACGTCTGAGCGACGCTCCCGGGAAGACATGTCGTCTGAGAGGAGAGTAACGAAACAGAGGGAAAGGTCAGGATGAGTGCTGCTATAGTGGAAAAGTATGATGACCTTATGACCTTCACAAGACCCCCCACCAACACAGCTAGCATTAACGAAGCAGGCCAAAACACAACCTGACTTTTAAGATTGTTTGTAAGACAAGCGTCCAAACCAGAGAGGAAAAATGTCAGCAAATACCTGAGTGTTGCCTGCAGGCGTCGATTACAGAGCATACATAAGGCTTTGTTTTCAAGTGTTTACAGCAGCTTTGCTTTAATGAGCCGGACTTCAGTTAATATGAGCATAAACAGAGTTTTCAGAACAAACAAGCCAGCAGAAAGCAATTCAGATACAGTCTGAGGAGCTGTGGAATAAATCCTGTCTTAATCCAACGGCTAACGCGTGATGACTCAATCTTTATTCCACAAATGCTAAGAAAATGATGAATCATTGGAGATTGCCAGAAGCAGACTATGAAAACTGAACGGATTTCAACATCAGCGGGCCCACATCCAAAAACAAAAGGGAAAAAAAAAACATAAAACCACCAGCTTTACTTCATTTATGGGCTCATTTCCCCCATAGCTTCATTTCTACCATATCAGGAAGTACCTCAACGTCTCCAAACAGAAACCTTTCAAGACTAAAATAAAAGCATACGCTCCTCAGATCATTCACATTGTCTGAGGTCTGCGCGTCATATTTCTGGGAGTTAAAACAGTCAAGGTGGCGGGATGAAGGTCGAGATGCTCGTAAACAGCAGGCACTCCCATCGATCAAGAGGTAGGAATGATGTTGTAGGGAGATGGTAAAGGTTCTGGAGCCACCTGCAGGGATGGCAAAGACTGGGGGGGTTCTCAGCTGAATTCCAGAGACTGATTAAAAATAAAGATTCATTGGTATGCATCTTTATGTAATGCAATTCAGTAAAGAAGCTCAAAAGCATGAGATTGGAGTCATTGTCTTTGTGCATCTACTTTGCAGAAAGGGATTGAAGTGCATCTAAATGCACAAAAGAACCACTTTGGTGTTTTCTAATTATACTTAAAAAAATTAAAACAAAAAAAGTGACTTGTCTAATTAAATTCAGACTCTCTTGTGTGCCTCTATATGGTTTTATTTTTTGATTTATGCTTTTAAGAAGCCATTCAACTTCCAGTAACAGCTTTATTTCCTGACATCGCTCACGATACATCCACTTTAAGTAAGGCAGCTATCCTAAAAGTGCTCTGTGTCAAACACTTTATTGACATTTGAGTGGTCCTGGGTGTACCTCGGTTTCTATCAGGACGGGGTTGGCAGACAGGTGGGTGGATGTTAAAAACTTGCCTAAATTAGGGTAAATAAGTAACCATAACGCATTTCTGTGATTAGGAACCACGGAAGACGCATCATCTGCAATGTCTAATGGTGATTTACTAACATCCAATGTGTTTAAAAACCTCAAGAAAATTGTGTTTTATTTACGAGCACCGCTTCGGCTTCCAGGTTTCAAATCAACAAGAACATAAATGCTGTCTTACTTGAAAGACTGAGCTCCTGTCACTTCATAGATCACCTGTGCAGCCTAAATACCTTCAATCCAGTTAAGACTCAGAGTGACTTGAGAGCTTGACTTGCAAACACACAGCAGTCACAGCCAGCGCTGTTAAATAATCACCAAACAGCACGGTCACAAGCTTGAAGGAACAGATAAGTAAACTCATTTCTCATGATTTTCTTCTAAAAACAAACAAAAATATACCAGCAAAGCACCAACTTGTACTAAATGTTGTCTTTCCAAGTCAGATTATCACACTTTGAATGACCAAAAATCTGAGAAGAGCACGTTCTGATGAAGATCTAGAACCAAATATCAAATGAACAGTTTCAGGACATACAGAATGCAAACAACTGTTACGTTTATACTCTGTCATAGCAGATTCAATTATAAGACATGTCATGTTCACCAGGCATGTTTAGAGTCACATCAAATGGGTCAAGAGGCACAAACACTGTTTTCATGCAAAGCGTGTAAATCATCCTAGAATACTCTGATTCCGCCGCAGATAGGAGAGCGGATTCTACAGTGTTTATGGTTTTTATCGAGGGGGGGGTTGATACACCCGCGGTTGCTGGCATCCACCCCGCGTGGAGTTTGCCCTCTGTGGAGACGAGCTGTGTTTGAGCAGAAACGGGGTCAAAGCAAAAGCAGTCGGTTTAAAGTTTAGCCGGCTTGGACCGACTTGAACGGCTCTCATCCAGCGCCATGTGCACCGCTGGACGCCTCGACATCTGCTTTGAGACTGCCTCTACTTAAGAAATGTTGGACTCCAGAGATAATTAAATGTTACTGACACTTCTTGGTTTGTCACCTGTCGCAGTAAAATGTCATAAATGCGAGTTAGATTCAGGTGAGGTTGGCAGAAACGTGTACTGTAAATGCTCATTAGCGTTAGCCGCGTTCTACACTAAAAACTATGTGCTAGCTAGATTTGGCTAACTGGGCTAGCTAGCTAACGTTAATCCCGTCTGACCAACACAGTTTCCTCCTACAAAGACATTTATTTTTGTCGCTCTAGCCCGCACGAGTCTGTGTCTTACCGTGCAGCTGTGACCATTAGAGTACTTTAATCCCCCCACGGCCCGGGTTTGATAAGGAACCTGTTCCCAGGCTAGCCCCGACTGGCTGCTGCTGCTTGTTTGGATGGGCCGGCCCTCAGCCTGCCCCCTAACAACTGCCGCGAGCTCCTTCCATTCACAGTGGTTTGCTCCAGACGGAACCATTAAGATTCCACAGATTTGAAAAGAAGTAAGTAAAGTATGTAAAACTATATCCTAAACATAATAGTAGTTATAATTGTTTGATAACAATTATTATTATTGTGTATTTTAGTGTTATTTATCTTTTCGCTGTAATAATAGAGCTAATAGAACTATAGTAACAAGGTAATATTGTATAATCCTTAATTGTCAATAAAGACATAAAAATAGTTTTTCCCCCCTTTGTGCGATCAATAAAGTTTTATTCTATTCAAAACTTGTAGTTCCATTATGATTTGAGTTTAAACAGAAAAGGAAATTCAAAGAATGATTTTCAATTTTTTGTTTTGAATTTACAAATTGCCCTTTTTGTGTGGTTCTAAATAATAATAGAAAACTATAATTCATTTGAATTAATATTCCTTTTTAAAATGTTATCAAATATTTAATAACATGAATCAGATCTGCTTTAAATTGATTTATTTAAACATTTCAGTTTAAGTTAAAAATAAAAATCCTAACGTTTAATCTTTTTTCAGTTTAAATACTTCGATATATGAAATCCTCTTTTTATATTAAAAATTCAAATTGATTTTGAATTGGAAAAAATAGATATTTCATAAAATCAGGAAATCACAAGCCAAAACAAGTCAATTTTATATTTATAAAACCTTTCTTTTCATTGTCCTCCAATACAAAAAGACTATTTTTAATTTTATAAAATGTGCAGACCTTTTTCTTCAACTTTTATGACACAGACAAACATCTATGGACTAATTTGACTAATAATTTGGATTTGACGTGAAAAATGTAAGGGGAAAAAAGATCAAATTTCTCTCTTTTGTTGCATTTCTCTTTTCATCTCAATATTTTCTGTAAAATTGTATATGAACAGCCTCCCAGGATGAAGCATATGGACATCCATTATGCCTGTAGAATTACAATGGAACATTTCATCGGCATAAAAAGGTCAAGTGAAAACAGCCTACCTCTTAGGTGTAATGGAGCTTTAAATGTAGATGTCTCACAGTCCTAATGGCAGCTCAATGACTCGCTGTGGGTTGAATTCTGTCGGCAGGACACCTGCAAAGCCAGCAAAGGTTTTTGGTCAAATGGAGGTAATAAATCATCTTTAAAAACATTTGCCTCAAATCCCAATGGAAAGAAAAAGAAAAACGTTCCCGGCTCCTATTTCTTTCCCTTTTTTTGTCTTTTCAGGATCGTGATACAAATGCGCAAAAGTGGCGTTCTGTCTGCAGATCTGCAGCTCAGGGTATCTGTAGAGGATCTTCACGCTGCTTGACTACCCTCCCCCTTGAACGCTGCGTGACACGCTCCAAAGGTCACAGTCACAGGAATGCTTGAAGGACGGACAGAGAAAGCTTAGTCCTCACTACTGCAAACTCCCAAAAGAGAAGTTTGGTGATAAAAGACTACAACTCGTCATACTGGAAGTTCAAATACAGAATGATTTAGACGATTAAAAAGTTAATATGCAGTTTGTAAAGCAACTCCAACCATGAAGAATCCCACATTTTACATGCATGGGCAAAACCATTTTGTGGAAATTGAGCAGTGTTTGTCACATCACTATTAGAAAAGTAACATTTCATCTAAAAGACTTCAAGTAGCTCCTAAAGAGTTTTTATTGTGGGTCGTGGCGGTTCCTGTCGTTGGTAATGCATCACAGCCTGTATTGTTGAGGCTTTTTCAACGCGGCGCTCTGTGGAGACAGCCTGAACAGCACCCTGGGGTGACCTTGCCTACTGATCTCGGACTGGTGAAAGGTTAATTGCCAAAGTGGATTATGCCTTTAGATCAGTGATCCCAATCCAGGTCCAGCAGGCACGCTGACTTACACAGTTCACTGTGTTAAAATGGAGAGTAATAACTGGGGAGATTAAAACACCTATGAAGAAAAAACCACACAAGAGATAACTGAAAGTTCTGGTAGTTGTAGAAGTGTGTTTGATATTTGCACATGTGCTTGTCGCCTTCACACTGGAAACATGGTTTCTATAAAATGCTGGATCTTTCTAATTCACTCTAAATCTAATTTATTTATGAAATAAAGATGAATCTCATTTATAGGCACAATGTTTAAAAAATAATAATAAAAGACAGTTGCATGTATCTATAAAGAGATGGCACGTGCTTATTCATCTCCTTTTAGAGATGAATAAGCACGCCAATTCTTTCAAAATACAGACAGCTCGTGTCCCGCAGCTTCATTAATTTCTAGGCGAACTTCCAGCTCTGCCAGGCGGAGTCGTGCGTGCACATCAGGCGGCCGGTCAGAACCTGGCACGTCCCCAACCCAGATTAACAACAGCATAAACCCATTGTGGGTGCAGCATCCGAAATGCGGGCGAGGAAAAGAGACTTACAGGCAAACGTCAAACCCTTGCATTTGGTTTGGGGCTTTAAACGGCAGTTAAAGTCCGGGCTCGGTGGATAAATTGGATCGATGGCACCGGCTATGTCCCGCGGGGTTTCTCACATGATTCTCCCGACGCCGCTGCTCTAAAAGATGAGACCGACTGACCGTCCACAAAGCGTCTTGTCCGGCTGTTCGGTTCCGTTCCCGTTTTGGCTTCTACAACTACGGCTGTAGTTAATATGCTAGCGTCTTTGCTACCGGATTACGAACACAACTTCCGCCATGGTGCACTTACAAAATAAAAGTTTATGCACTTAGAGCTATTAAATTTAGTCAATTTAGAAAAAAATGAACAAATTTCTAAAGTAAAATGCATATACTTTACTGATTTAATGTGTCATATAGTTTCTGGTTTTACAAAACGGCCTAACTATCGATAATTTAGTCACTTGTAGATTTATTCTTTTAAACAGAAAACCAGAACGTCCGGTTTTTTGTCGCTGCATTACCAGTGCTTGACGGATGTAATGACGTAGCTTGAACTCGTGCCTTTGCTCCTCCCTCTGCTTCAATTTGCGTCCACTGTTTCTCCGTTACGTCCGTCAACACTTCCACTACCGTCATCAGCGTTAAATTAAGGCTCTGCAAACTCTTTCAAATAAAAGTTTATTCGATTTATGTTCACCTAAATCCACAGAGGGTTTATTTTTAGAATAACCGCTGCGTCAGAAGTGATAGCTAAAAACAAAACTCCCAAAACGTCGAATTCCACATGTTTGAATAAAGACTCTTTTTAGCCAAAAAAACTAAAACGGATAGTCCTTGGACTGGTGGACATTTGTGTTTCTTTTTCATTGAAACTATGTCAGTTGAGTCTCAGGGATAACCGGCTGCCAGTCTTTCAGCACACCTCCATGGAAAATGCAGTCACGCTGCCGGTCTTATGACACTGACCCGGCGGCTCACTCCAGCACTCCACCGCCTGGATGAAGGCCAAGGAAGGAAGGCTTAAGAGCTCACTACAATGGGACGTAGGGGGGAAGATATCAAGAAACACGAGGTGTTTCAGAAATATTAAACATTTTTTTCCAGATAAATTCAAAAATATCCAAGAAATCGATTTATTATTATTATACGTAACGGTTTTTGAAAACGCGGTTATTTTGTGTAAAGTTTGTAACCTTCAGCATCTCAAAATAGTCTGCCCCCGCGTGCCTAGTAACAGCTGGCAGCGAGGAAAGAAGTTCTTCCAAAAAAAAAAAAATAAAATAAAAAAAGGCCGTCAGGTGATTTATGTCCAAAAGTCAGAGCAGGGGGAAGAGTTGTCGTGTCGGCGTCGGTTTGAGCGTCTAACTCAGCCCTCGCCTGCCCCACTATGGAGCTCCGGCGGTCCCCGCTCAGTGACGGCGGTGTCACTACGACCTTGAAGCAAGGGCACCGAGTCTCTGCTGCAGACACTGCAACTCTGCGGGGCTGCATCACAGCCTTCTGCTGCAGACTGCGTTTATTCGACGGAGGCGGGAAGGCTCACGAGAGATTCGACGCGTTTGAGGCCGTTTTATTGGGTTATATAACGGGGGAGGTTTTTTGAGGGGCTCGCGAGCGCCAGCTGGGGTCTCTGTGGGTGCTCCTGACGCAGGTCGTGACCTCAGACAGGTGTGGGCTGGTGGAGCCTTCATAAATAACAGGAGCTCATTGTGCCTGTAGTGCACAAAAGTGGTGCTGCAGAAGTGAGTCACAGATTACACAACAAACACACTAAAAGTATGGAATCATTATAGATAGGGGGTGTTGGAAATGCAAATTTTAGAAGTTGAAGAACTAAATTAATCAAAATATAGGGCGAAAAATAACTTTTATAAATTCTGATTTAAACATGCCACATTGTCTACATAGATTTATTGCACTAAAATTGTTAAAGTTGTGTTTGTTTAATAACTATTAAAAAGTCAAGTGAATAGGAGAAAAAGATAAATATGTATAGTAATGTCAATATAATATGTCAACACACTGAAATAATTATTTTTTCTCTTTGGATCCAGGTCAGGAGTGTGCATACAGCCGTGCTGCCCACCATTGATCCTCTAGTGGCCGCACAAGGAGGCTGCAGTAGCAGTGCAGATGACGTTATAGCAGCTGAGCGTGTGTCCTCCAGGAAAAGGTCACCCGCTGCCGTTGCACATCGCCTCCTTCCTGACTTCCTGATCTCGGTGAGGCTTTATCTCTGGACATTTCCTGCAGGAAAGTGTCAGATTTCTAAAGTGCTCTGCTCTTCTAAAGAAGAAAACATAATGCCGTCTCACAGCAAAGTCCAGATGAAATACAAGCAAACAGACTGACTTGAATCTGTCGGATTTTCAAAAATGCAAATAGTTTAAACAAATCATCAAGAAAATCAAATTTTAGATTGAATGTTTTATGGAAAATTGGACAGTGAATTTGTCTGCCATCTGCTGGTTGAGCTCAAAGTAAAAAAAAAGGTTGTATGTTTTCTTTGAATTGAGTCAACCTTAAAGCTTTTCCTTTATTCTGAGGGGGAAGAAGGACGGAAAGAGAACTCCAGCCTCACTGTGGTGCTGCGGTGTTTGTCTCCGGTGCCGGTTTCAGAGGGAAAAAGCTAAAGTTTCCAGCTGAGTATCACTTACATGGATCATCTGCAGACCTCCTGCGTAAGTTAAAAGGGCAGAGCTGCAACTTTTAGGAGTTTTTATGTGTGATAAAGAAGATTTATGTTTAAAAATCATCATGATTATTAAGTCTGGAAAAAAAATAACAATAGACTGCAGAGTATGCAATACCAATATGGACTAAATGGAATAAAATGCAAAATTGATTAATAAATGATCCAACACAACCTTAAATATTGAAAAATAAGGAGGTCAGGTTACTACAGACCAAACTATTGGTGAAATATCAGTAAGTTGAGCAGAATGTTTGTCTTTTTTTAGTTTTGATCCATCCATGGAGAAAGCTTCAACTCCTGAGTTCAAAACTGCTGGTTTGAGGGTTCAAATCCCAGGCCTGACAGTCAATATGTCTATTATTCCTCCATTGTGGCTCTTTGGGTTTGAAGAAAAACATTTTGAATAAATAATCTGTTTTTTTGTACTTTCATTTTAGTTAATTAAGTTTTGTCAATTATGTTTAGATTTTTAACATGTCAGGTAACTGAGTAAAATTATGGTAAATAAATAGCGCTTAATAAGCTTTCATAGATTTTTTTTATTCAGCTTTACACCCAATGTAGTCCTGTTTATATCCAAATTTAAAAGAAGAAAAGGAATGAAGGCCAATCAAAGTCAAAATGATAGAAAACATCATATTTGACTTGGCTTTCTTACACTTTTATTAAACTATATCTGCTGCAGAAGGAGGCTCTTATTTGACATAGAGTGTTTTATTTTAAAAGAAACATGTATGTGCTGCTGTTAAAAGTAAGACTTTTTAATTGTTATTGAAAGAAAATGGTAAAACTTTTATATTTAAGTTGTTGCAAATGTTCTAAACGGTAGCTACATGTTATAAATGAATGGAGACAAAAACATAAATTAAATGTATTTTTCTAATTGGTGAGGTGGGACTCTGTGGCTCTCGGTGGGTTTTGGTCAATAAAAAATGTCTCTGTCGGCTTCAAAGATATTAGACCCCTATCCGAGAGGCTTTTATTCTATCGGAAAAATGAAAGCATTTTCAGATGGATAAAGGTTTATTCAAAAGAAATGAAAAAACAGGACCACGAATATTCTTGAAGCAGAAGATCCACAACTGAACCGCTTAAAAAATCAGTTTCAATCTGTTAAGACTCTGACTTAAATGTTTTGGTGGAGCATAAAGAAGAAATACACACATCTGCAACGCTTCAAACAACAAAAGACTAAAATTGCTTACATTTATTACCCAAATTTTGAAAAAAAAAAAGATTTACTTGAAAATTTTTAAAATTAATCAGTTAAAGTTTTTCTTAGATTTTGTTTACATTATATAAAAACTTACTGTAGCTTCATTATGACCTTATGTGTCAAACTGAGTGTAATTTTTGATTGAGCGAGACTAAAGCATCAACTTTGGAAATTTGTTTGTAAAAAAGACAAAGAAAAAATGTATCAAACACCTTAAATCATTCGTTAAAAACTTTTTATTTATTCCACATTTGCATTACAGCAAGATTAATGCACTTGAAAGTCAAAATGCAAATGATATGCTTGAACACAATGCACTGTTTATTAAAAATGTTTTTCATACTATAGAAATGTTGTATTTAGAGAATATTTAGTACCTGTTCGTGTGTTGGCAGGATTCTGGAGTGGCTCTGGTTTCCGACCTTGAGAGTTTATCAGGTCGGTAAAATGTGGGAACAGTTGACTGAGTGAAAGTGCAATGCAGCCTTGGGCCAGTGGGGGGCAGCACCTCCTCACAGAGTAATGAATAGAATGGCGTCATGTCTGACTCAGGCAAACACACTGACATGCTGCAGGAAAAATTCAATGCAAACTGCAAAGGACTGTAAGGCATCAGCAATAAGTTTTCATCTAAAGTGTCACAGGGTGACTGGTTACCCACAATGCACTTCCTTTTGACCTCTTCCATTGTGTCACACATTGTTGTTTGTTTCCTCACCAGGCTTCAGATCTGGAGCTGGTTTGACGTTTCCGTTTGGTTGCCTCCTGTTGTAGTCGTTGGTCTTTGAGCCCCTCCGCTGAACGTGTCGTCTGTGGCGTCTCCTCTTTGCCTGGCGTGTGTTGGGTTGATTCGGATCATGGCGAGAATCCGTGTTCAGTTTGCCACTCTGAGCGTCTGAGGACTCATCAATAAAGGCAAGGTTCTCTCCAAAGTAGTGAGACAGCTGAGGATCGGATGGAGGCTCCTCCTTTTTAGACTCGGCTGTTTTTTCCTCGGGAACTCTGTCTGTCTGGGTCGCCTGAGAGTCTGTTTCTGATCCGGATCCAGACTCATAAGAGGAGCTTGATGTGTAAGATCCAGTCTCTGTCTGACTCCCATCTTGTTCATCCTGGCCCTCAGGGGCTCCAGTGGCCGACACACTGTGACCATGGCTGCGAGGGCCATGACGGCGTCTTCGTCGGCGTCGCTTGAAGGGGTCATCGATTTTTCCTGGAATGCGGAAGTCCACAGACATGTTCTGGATGTTCTGAGTCCAGTCGGTGGCGTGAGCGCGCAGCTCCTCCATCTGGAAGAAGTTTGAGACATTTACCCTGTTGTTCATGTAGCAGCTGTGAGGGTGGAGAAAAAGGGGGAAGGAAGCACCTCAGCTCTGGTTTTCTTTGACAGAACACGGAGCCAGTTACCGATCATTGTTAGGATCGATGCAAAGTATGCCAGACCCACCAGGATCCAGAACCACACCAAAGGCTTGTACCAGTGCTGGCTTCCTGCTTCTCCAGAGTCCCCTTTAACACAGTAAAACACAGAGACAATTATCCATTACTGTAAATCCATCATCCATCCATCCATCCATCCATCCATCAGTTCATCCATCATTCCATCCATCCATCCATCCATCCATCCATCCATCCATCCATCCATCCATCCATCCATCCATCCATCCATCGTCTCATTGACCTATCAGTTCATCCATCCATCCATCCATCTGTTCATCCATCCATCCATCCATCCATCCATCCAGCTATCCATGCATCTATCTGTCCATTCATCCACCCATCCATCCATCCATCCATCCATCCATCCATCCATCTCTCTGTCCATCCATCCATCCGTTCATCCATCCATCCATCCGTTCATACATCCATCCATCCATTCATCGTGTCATTGACCTATCTATCAGTTCATCTATCCATCCATCCGTTCATCCATCCATCCATCCATCCACCTATCTGTCCATTCATCCATTCATCCATCCATCCATCCGTTCATATATCCATCCATCCATCCATCCACCTATCTGTCCATTCATCCATTCATCCATCCATCCATCCGTTCATACATCCATCCATCCATTCATCCATCCATCCGTTCATCCATCCATCCATCGTGTCATTGACTTATCTATCAGTTCATCCATCCATCCATCCATGTATCGATCCATCCATCCATTCATCCATCCATCCATCCACCTATCTGTCCATTCATCCATCTTTTCATCAACAGTTCTTTACGCAAGAGTTTCTGTAGAAGAGCTAATATGATCAATAATTAATTTCTCACATTAAAGTCCTTGAATAATGAATGACTTTGTCTGCTCTTCCTAAGCTTAATGCATTTACAACAGACTGCTATATTTATGATGACTAATTAAGTCATGTCAGTTACATATATGCAGATCAATATGTTTGTTATATATGTTATGTCAAAAAAATTAACCAAAAAAAAAAGTCGTTTTGAAAGCAAACTTCACGGTTGTGTTGGCTGCAAGTAGGCACGGCCGAACAAAAACTGTAATGTTTTATTGGCAGCCACATTAAGGCTTTCTGCATCCCTCCTCCGTGTCAGCTGTGATGGTCCGATACATAAATTTATTACCGTGCATGCCGTTCAGAGCCATCCAGTCAGCAGTTTTTGTTGCAGTAACCGCCTCTCCTCCTCCTCCCCTCACACAGCTATGACTGAGAATCAACCAGCATTCTGCTCCAAGTGACACTTTTACAGGTCATTGTACTGGTGCAGATTTCTGAATCTGTGCTGAAATGTAATTATGAAGGAAAGGCATTTTCCCTAATGAATCCACCTCATCACAAAGCAAGAAAAATCAGGATTTCCTTAAAATAATGCATACAGGTACCAATGCAGACTATTTCAATGACTGTCCTTTTTAGACTAAACGCAGAAATTCACAAGGTCTTGTGTGTTTTTCAACATATAGTTTGAAACATGCAGAGACTTCTGAGTCAACATCTGTCATTATAGATGAACAGAGAACAATAATACATGGGTGAGTTGTTTTCAACCTGCAACATAGTCGCCAAAGCCGACTGTGGTCAAAGTTATAACCACAAAGTAGGCCGAATCCAGAAGAGTCCAGCCCTCCACCTCTTGGAAAATAAGGATAGGCACTGCAACAAAGACCAGGCAACCCAGCAGAATGGACAGAATGGCCGAGATCACGCGCACAATGGTGGGACTAACCTTCCATTTCTGGTAGGAAAAGAAGACACAATCAGCTGCCACAAGAAAATCTTGTTTCTGGTGAAGTGAAAGACATTTCATGTCTGTCTAAGGGTCTGACCAAGAAGAGAAGCTCAATTTTGGCAATAGCTTTCCTCAGCACAGTACCAAGATGGTCCCCGACCCCAGCGAGAAGGATACCAAACAAAGGGATTCCCACCAGAGCATAGAAAATGCAGAACAGCTTCCCTCCATCGGTCTGTGGCGAGATGTTCCCAAAACCTGGACATGCAAAGAAAGGCAGAAAAGCTGTTCAGAAGAAGCTTAACATGCACATATAAACTTTAATAGTTTGTTTCTGGAAGCCCACCGATGGTTGTGATGATCGTCCCTGAGAAGAAGAACGCACTTGCAATATCCCATTTGCTGAATGAGGTGTCATTGGAAGGGGATCCCAATCCTTCGATGACTTCCTCCACTTTCTGAGATGAGACAGAGGAGATGAATGCTGTTTAAAGATTCTACAGAAATATATATTAAATAAATCTTAAAAGTACACATTTTAAAACCCTATTGATACTGATTGATGCATGATATTCAAAAAGTATTTCTGCTATTCTGACATTTCCAATTAAAAATGATTTTTTTTTACATCATTAATACAATTTCACTGTGTTACATGAATATAGTCACACCAGAAAACGTCAAACTATCCAAAATAAGCCAAAAACAAACAAACAAGCTAAAAGCTACAACAGTTTCAGAAGTCCCACATCATGATCTGCAGCTCCAGTAATGATTACAGTCCTGCCCCCTAAGCCCCGCCCCTCTGTCTGGATTTTCAAATTTTGTCTGCGGGAGGAGTCAGCCTCCAACTTCCCTGTTTGGTTACCCTTTAAAGACGTCAGAATAACCATTGTTTCTTCTTTTAACACATTCCTGCAAATACTAACATATTTTCCTATTTTTTTCTTTATTGCATGTAATACAATTTATAAACTGACCAATCAGATGCCTAGATAAAAGCACATTCTCTCAAACATTTCGAGCATTCTTGAGAGCCTGCTTTCAAGTAATAGGGGTGTGGATTTACAACAAGCTCACTCCTGATTGGTTAGAGTGGTGGCCATAGAAAAGTTGACTCAGACCAATCACTGCTCACAGATAATGACTGGCTCCAACATGGTGGCTTTTATACAAAAAAAAGAAGGCAACGGAATTGACTTCATTTCATCGTAACCAATAGAAGCTATTTTTTACTCACTCTGTCCAGTTCTCATATATAGTCATTAGCAAAGGGATTAAGAGGATGGAGCTACCAACTGATCAGAGGCTGCATCGTTCAGAAATTGGGTCCAAGTTTGAGCTCCACCTATAAAATTCCTTAAATAAAATGTATATGTTATCCTCAAAACAATTTCATGAGTAAGAGTTAAATAATAATAATAATAAAAAAAGTAAAATTATCTGGGGTACTAAATAGCAGGTAGAACATAGTTGATTATTAAAAATGTAGATTTTGAAAACATTGAAGTAAAAATTAGAATTATGAAACATAAACATAACATTTTTACAGTATAATTTCCAATTATCTGAAAGAATGGGATAAATATTGACTGAATAAGGGCAGAATGGTAAATGCGTATACTTGTATAGCGTTTTTCTACCTTCCTCGAAGGCCCAGAGTGCTTTACAATCACACACATATTCACACATTGGTTGCAGCTCTGCTGCTGAAAGCTGGTGCCAACATCCACCAGAGGCAATGCAGGGAGTCCTTGACACATGGGCAAGGCAGGATTCAATCCAGCAATCTTCGTAACAGGAGTCAACCGCCCTACCGCTTCACCACGGCCGCCCAGAAATCCAAAATGACAAAAATTCCAGCTGTGATAATGTTCTATATTACATTTTTTAACCTTGGCATCCTTGTATGGATTGTATTAGATCCAGTCTTGATAATGTTCCATCCGTCCACTTACAGAACTTTCTGAATCTCTTTCAGGGTCATGAGGTTGCTGGAGCCAATCCCAACTGTCGCGGGGTGAAGGCGGGGTACAGCCTTGAGAGGTTGCCAGCCTGTTGCAGGGCCACACAACCACACTCATGTGGCCACCTAGGGGCAATTTAGACTAACCTAAGAAGCATGTCTTTGGACTGTGGTAGGCAGTCGGGGTGACCGGAGAACACCCAAACATGCACGAGGAGAACATGCAAACTCCAGAACCCAGCAAGGGCTCGAACCATTGTGAGGCAAGAGTGCTAACCACTGTGCCACCGTGCAGCCCTGATAATTTTTCAGTCACATAACTGCTGTTTCAGTAAACAGGCTGTTTGTTGGGAGCACTGACGAGTTGTAAAGTCAAAGCTGAACTATGTTGGCGAGATTTGCTGTCATAAATCTTCAAACGCTGACAGTTCGCTTTTTTATCACAATTATCTGCTGATGCCAACAGTCAGTTGGTGCTGAGTAAAAGTACTGCTATTCAGTTATCTACTCAAGTTAAAGAAAATAGTGCACTGTAGTAAAACAAGTTACTTTTGTAAAAGGTATTCCTCCATTTCTGTAGCAGAATGCTATTAGATGTGAGATTTAATGACAGGAAACTATAAAGGGTGAAACCCATTATATCACGTTTATGGAACAGGGAGAATGAGGAAGAAACAATGTTGACAGAGACTTTTAACCTATAAAGAGTGCAGATTTTTTGCTGACAATTAGAATTTCATTTCTTTTTTCCTACTTCATTTAAGGGAATTGATCCAGGGTTAAATCTTAAGTGATCAACGGGAAATGGAGGAGAGGAGAAAGATAGAGTTGAGTGTCTGCAAAACAGCTTTAAGAAATTCAGTTTTTCAGATGATGATGTCATCAAGCAGTGGATTATGGATGATGAAGAGGGATCCCCAGGACAGAGCCTTGGGGTACACCTGGATGGATAGAGGAGGGCTAAGATTTAACATTTTTTAGCTAGATAATTGGTGAGGTGGTGTGAGTAAAACCAATGCAGGAAAGGCGATGAAGAGGGATAGTTCTCAGGTAGACTCGAGGAGGGAAAGTAAACCAGAACTCCAATCAGGGAGGCTTCTACACCACGAAAACCAGACTGGACCTGATCATAATGTGGAGTCCTAAGACCGGGGGTCATAAAAATTTGAAACCCAAACAAAAAAACTTTAAAAATTCCAGCTGAAGTATTGGTGTTAAGATAAAGTGCAATAAAGTGTCAGAAACTCTGAAATTCTGTTGTGAAATTAATTATTTTCATCATCAAATGTTCTGTTTCAAAACCTTCGTTTCAGATTTTTTTTTCAGTTTTAAATCTTTTTATTATTATTATTATAGGTTTTTTTGGGGGGGTTTTAATTTTGAAATTCTCCTGTTTTAAACCTATGGTCCCTATCTGGCATGTGGGGGGCGGAGCTTACATGAAGATTAACTTGGAAAGTTACTGTCAGATAATGTCTCATATAAAAAAGTACAGACATTATTTGACTGTAATTATTCAAGTTTCCTGATTCAGTGAATGCATCAGGACTGAGGTTACCAACCTCATCGATCTTGATTGGCCTTTCATGTTAGCCCCGCCCCCAAATGCCAGAAAGGGGCCAAAAGTTTAAAACCTTAAACTTTCAGATTTGAAACCACAAAGGAAAAGAGTTGAAAGTGGAAAAAAAAGTTTAAAACGGAAATTTTGAGTTTTGAAACTTAAAAACAGAAAATTTGAAGCTGAAAATATTTAGGTTTATACTAGAATTACAGAATACGACGAAGTACTTGGGCTACCCAAAAAAGTAATACAATTATATAAAATATAAAATAATATGCTTTTTTCTCATAAATTTTTAACTTTAAGTTTCGGAAATTTACGACTTTAAATATGGTTAAATTACGACATTAAATCTTGTAAATTTAAGACTTAAATTTTCTCGGAAATTTACGAGATTAAAAGAAAAAAAGTCATAAATTAAGCCTATAACTTTTAAAGTCATAAATATACAACTTTATTCTCAAAATTTAACAGTTACAACTTTTTTCTTGTACATTTATGAGTTTAAAGTCATCATTTAAAAAAAAAAAACTCTGTTTATAAACTGGTCCTAATACTTTGTCATAGCAGAAAGTTTCAGATATTTGATTTCTTTTTTATTTCAGTTTGATTTTTTTCAAGTTTTCTTTATTTTGATTTTAAATCTTTATGACCCCGATTTGTCTCCATACTCATGAAGGTTAGTTTTGGTTAGCCGAGAGCGAAGTTGAGATGCAGCAAGTCTATGAAGTATTTTGGAAAGGAATGGTAGGTTGGAGATTGGACAAGAGGAGTTGAAGTCGGTGGGATTTGAAGCAGCCATGCATTGTGTGGTGGTGGAGAGACAGCTGCTGTTTGAAGAGAGTGGGAACAAGAGCAACAGCCAGCTGGAATGTACTGTAGAAAGCTTTGATTTACACATGAGGTGTAAGATTTCTGCAGAATTTGGGAACTGGAAGAAGGCTCTAACAGCCGAAGATAGGTGTGGAATCAGAGCAAAATGTTATTTAGAATAAAATTACACATAGAATATTATATATTGGACATAAAATTGCATTTCTTTGCTACAGAAAAACATGTATGCCAATCAAAAAGCACAGAATATTTTCACTGACGGCAAGAACCACTGTGTCCCCAAGTCACTTTTACATCTTTGTGAATGTCAGCATCTGAGGATCACTTTGCAAAATAAAACAGTAATTTACAAGGCCCATTTTGGAGTGAGGACAGGCATGTCCTCACATATCCATCAGTTTATGGATGGATCTGCTTTCACGGCTGCTTGGATCGCACCTGTTGCACGCTTGCGCTTAGGTGCGCCAAAAAGGTTGCGAGCCTTTCTAACCGCCACAAATCTGATGGCGAGTTAGATTCAGAAAACTGAGCAGGACCCAGTTATGTATCAGACAGCCAACCAAACAAATATTTATAGCAAGCTGAGTTGCCATAGGAGCTACAGGAGTCACCCCCGAAGAATCAGCACCTGTTTGGAGTTTGTTCAGTTAAAAATAACATGTGACTACATACTGCTAAGTGCTTCATGTGTAAAGTGAGAAAAGTAAATGCAGCACTAAAGAAAATTTTTGACTTCTCTGTTTAAACATGAAAAGATATAACAGATGATTAAAGGTTCGATTGGAAAACAATAAAATGCAGCACATAAAAAACAGTTTAATAATTTCAAATCAGGTTAAAAAGGAAAGCTAACTCTAAACAAATCCCTCACAGGCAGATTTGGGCTGTTTCCTTTTGTTTTTTAAATAAAGGTCAAAAGAATTTTCTTCTTAACACTTCAAATTGATGGTAAGATGATGCTGGCAGGCTGTACCTGTAAAAAATCCATCAGGCTCTCTGGTTCCACACAGGAGAAATTCCCCAGGAAGTGCTCCCGCACTCTGGACAGTTGCCTCTCAGATTCCTCCTGGATTCTTCTTTCATTAGGAATCTCCAGGGCGCGGAACACCACGGCTCCCAGCACCAAGTATAGGAGCACCCCCACAAAGATGGCGAGCAGGGTAGAGCAGCGCATGGCTGCACCTCCAGCCGGCCCAGGCGTTGGCCGCTGCTTCCGAACTGTGTCAGCCCCGGCGCTGCTGCGGCCTGGATCCCAGCTACTGCAGCTGAAACATCAGCAACCACAGCAGCAGGCGGGTTTTTATACTGACCACAGCAAACGTGCACGGCACACATGCCAGATGCAAGGTTTATGAAGTGGGCTTTAAATCAACTCAGGCATCACTGTCCTGACACGGAAAATGCAGCATCCAATGAAAAGGCATCAACCTCAAACAGATGCCACTTGGAATCATAAATACTGTGTGCCGTGAATACTCTGACAGACCTCACCTGTCAGTCGGCCTGAGATGCCCTCGCCTTTGTCTTTTTCGCTCCCAGATGATCCTGTCTCTGGATCCGTAACCGCTGGGGGGTCCGTCCCCTTCACTCTCTGCAGGAGGGGACACTGAACACAAGCACAGCTTTTACTGTTTAGATCAAAACTGGAGCCGTTTCTAAACCAAGGCAAAAAGTCACAAAACCAACAACCAGATCCCATTTTCCATAACAAAGTTGTTTTTTTTCTCTTCTTCAGACAATTGTAGAAATTCTACATCCACCGTTACCTTCTATGCAGCAGAACAAATGTGCATAGTTTCACTCTCTATACCACTATAGCTAACACTCTATATCTCTAGATTCGTTTTTGAAAATGTTGGAATTCTGTGACAATTTTGACATACTTTTTTACATTTTTATGTTTTTACATTTTTACTTATCTGATTTTTTTAACAGTTTTTTAACCTTTTTTCAAACTTTTTGACATCTTGATTTGACATATTTTGAAGATTATTTTTAACATTTTGACTTGTTGACATTTTTTGTACATTGTTTTGACATTTAGACTTGTTGAGAATTTTTTTGTAAATTGTTTCCACTTTTTGATATTTCGACTTTTTTTTACATTTTGTATATTGACTTCACATTTTGACTTGTTGACATTTTTTACATTATTTTGACATTTGGACTTGTTGATATTTCTTGTAAATTGTTTTGACTTTTTGACATTTTTACTTTGATTGACATTTTTTAAAACATTTTTTTAACCTTATTTTTTCCTACATCTTGACCTAAACTGATTGAACTCAGTATGACATTTTGGCTTTTTTTATTTATTTTTTTTCACTTTTTTTTACATTATTCCAACATTATCAATTTTGTTGACATTTTGAAAAATATTTTTTTGTTGAAACATGGGCATTATTTTTACATTTTTTTTTTACATTGTTTCAACTTTTTGAGGTTTTTTTTAATATTTTTCTATTTTTCTACCTTTAAATTTTTTTTTACATTTTCTAAATTGTCTTATTTTATACTTTATGACATTCTGACGTAAACTGATTGAACTCAGTATGCCTGCCAACAGCTTCTTCAAGAGAATAAAACTCCAATTCTCTAAAGTTTAGACATTTCAGCTTTTAAGTCAGCAGATTTGTTGGTCCCGATCCAAAAGTACTGCAATAAACTGTCACACGCTGACAGCGAAGTAGACTCCTGCACTCCACTGTTTTACAGCGGCTGGGATGCACAAAGATCCTGTGCACTTACAAAATTAAACACATCCAACACCCTCAACAAGGAGGACGCCAATAACCTCAAGCATCAGAATTCATTTTTAACTCCTCAATCATTTGCATAAAAGCAGATAAAAATATAAACATTTCATATCTAAATATAAAACCTCAGTTTTCTCAACTGAGATGGAAATAAACAACATGCCATAAACTTTGCACTCTAGCAGCTAACTCCTCTGCATTTTGCCCACTTCATACACACCTCAGATTGCAGTGCAGACACTCAGACACTGAAGAAAAAGAAACTGTAAAAGATGAAGCACCAACAGTGCTGCTGCAGCAGAACGGTCCTCCTTTACTACCACTTAAGAGTCCCTCCAGATCCATCAGCCCCGCGGTACTGACCCATGCTGCAGACGGCCCGGCCCATGTGTGCTTACCTCAAAGGCAGAGCCCCCCAAGAATCCAGAGCAGCAAGCATCCAGTGAGAGTTTAGTGCTGAGCGCAACAGAGGCAAATGTATTCAATCAAACTGGCTTCATGCAGAGTGAGGGAGGGAATTAAAGAGAACGCCCCAGTGAAGGGAGGTGGAGGGCGTGATGGAGCAGGACTCCAGTCTGATCTGCTGCTGCTGGTGGTTAACCACAAATAAAGAAAACAGAGGATTCACTACAGCAGGGGAGTGTCTTTGCTGCTCCTCTCTATTGATGTGTTAATCTGTATGTGCTAAAGAGCGGAGGGGACTGGACACATAACACATTTGCGCAGCAATCAGTGAAGCTGTGAGATCAATTCTTCAGAGTCATTGGGCTTTAATTGCAGCTTGTTTGCAGACTCGGCACACTTGGCCTGAACCGTCCCATCTTCCTCACAGGCAGACGGAGCTGCTGCTCTGGCTTCAGATTAAACCAGTATTTAGGAAAGGCCTTAAGATCTTCCTGACACTGGGACTTTGAATGCGGAGAAAATGTGCTGAACATCAGGCACTATTGTCGCACCAAACAAGTATTGTTGAGAGGAAAAGCCCAAAGAATTCCAAAATAAACAGAGTTCTGAAGAATGAATGAAAGAACAGAGGAAATTGGCTGGTTTTCTCAGACGTTGAGGCTGTTGGTGATGCAAGGTCAGTGCATTTAATCTAAAATAAAAGAGACCAAAGCAGGAATCTAAAGAGGAGCCAAGAAAATATTGAAAAAACGTCGGGAGGCCAGTAGTGAGGAAGTGCAAACGAATTAATAAAATGAATGATCTTTCTTATGACTTACAAATCATGCAGTTTTTCTACCATTTTTAATTTGGTTTCATTGCTCAACACTTGTTTTTGGCAAAAGTTCTAATGAACAAGCAGCCGTTGTGAATGGCAGCACTTTGCTTTTAGGAGTTCAGGATACAAGGTGACCAACTTGTATAATTTTGACAAAATACACTGAAAAAAAAACTAATAAGATTTACTTAAGAAAATCCTCGTAACAATTTGCACTAACAAATATTGATTACATTTTACTGCATTTATGAATATAAACTTAACTTCTTTACTAGAAAATTCTATGTATTTGCATAATATTTGAATTATTATGTAAATATTATGAGGAATAATTAAGTATATATTACTGATGCAAAAAGTTTGTTTTTTCAGTATATTTTACGGAGAGTAAAATATTGAAAATTATATAAGGTTTGAGTTAATTAATTTTGAAATAATATTTCGGCCTTTTTATTATTCATAATGATGTTAAAAAAAGTTATGGTTCTAAAGTTTTAAAGATATCATTCTGATAGCTTTTTGGACTATTTTGGCATTTACTAAGATTTTTTAAGCTATTTGGAGTTTAGCTAATATCTCAGCTACATGCTTGCTGTTTTTTTCTAACCTATGTTTTTTGGGGGTTTTTTTTCAGGCTATTTTGGCATTTAGCTAATATTTTATCTGGCTATCAGCAGCGTTTTCAGCTATCGATTTCAGCATCTTCAGCCATCAGCACTTCAGTGGCCAATTCAGCTTACAGCATTCACACTAGCATTATCACAGGTAATGCTATATATCTAGTTCAGAATTATGTTAAAAAGTTACAGTTTTAAAGTTTTAAAAATATAGTTTTAGAGTGTTCAATAAATGTTTATCCTGTTCGGTCCACGACCTAAAATGTGTTTTGGATTTGGCCCCTTGTGCGATTCAGTTTGACACTCCTGCCTTAAACCAATAATTAAGTCAGGTTTGTAGGAAAAATAAAGAAAAACGCAAAATAAGATGTTATTTATTCAAAAAGCTATAAAAGAACTTAGCGGAAAATTCTGAAAAAATATTTAATCCTGTTTGTCACCAGTCGGTGTGTTTGATCTTCATCTCCTCTGTTTGTCTTTATTTCTTCATTTCTTTCAGCAAACTATTAATATTTTATTATGTCCACTTTGGGAAGGCATGATGAAGGTGATGTTCTGTTGCTGAACTCTTTTCTCTACAGTGGATTTTGAATAATGTGATACGCAGCTCTGGACATGACATTAAAAAATTATTTAAACATTGTTCTCTCAAATTAACAATTTGTGGCCACAAAGTTGTATGTTTATGCACGCAAATTAACATTTTGTAGTGACAATTTTGTATTTCGCAGGCACAAATGATCATTTTGTGAGCACAAATAACCATTTTATTAGTATTTTGTGCACACAAAATAGCATTTGTGCTTATGCTAATTTATTAGCAATTTATGGCTACAAATCAGTGTGTTATCGACACAAATATGCATTTTTTTAGCACTTTGTAGACAAAAATAAGTATTCCTGCGCAAAAATTGGCATTTGCGAGCACAAATATGTTTTTATCACAATCAATTTGGGCGCATAAATTAGCTTTAGCACAAAAAGTATTTCGTGCTAATGTTGATTTGTTAGCCATTTGTGGCCACAAATCAGTATTTTGTGGGCACAAAAGTATTTTCTGCGCAAAAATTAGTAAGATGTGCAGACTAATTAATGTTGTCAAGACAAAATATTAATTTGGATTACGCAAATTAGCTTTTTCCACACACAAACTAGCATTAGCACCAAATACTTCCTTTGTACACAGAAAATAGGCTAATATAAAGCTAATTTGTGCGCATGACATACTTCTTTGTGCACCCAAAGTGCTGATTTGCGCCAACAAAATATATATAAAATGCTCATTTGTGATCACTAAAAACAAATTATTAACTATTAACTTGTGTTTAAATGTCACATCTATGACTCTTTCTTACAAAAAGATAGCTAAGAAAATACATATTATGAAGCACAAAATTGTAGAATAAAACAGTAAAAGCTGCATTTAGAAGCTTGAGTTGAGACTGAATCACAGCTTTTTCTGCATTCCTCTCAAAAATGAATTGTGATGTTTTACTTCAAACAAAGAAATGTATAGCTGAGGGAATTTCATAATTTTTATTCATGTTTTTTGTCAATAAACCGCTTAAAAGATCAGTCCAAAGTCCCAAAAACCCCATTCATTTTAGATCAGTTTCTGATGGTTGAAACATATTTTAATGAATTTATTGACAATGCCCAAATATGCTGATGCATCCCAGTGGAAAAGAATAAAGATTTATGCAGGTAAAACTGCAGCAATGTTTCAAACAAATGCAATCAGATGCAAAAAGAAAAACCAAAAAGGTCTCAATTTCCTTCCTCCTTGGCCACAAATACACTTACTTTTACTGGTCTGCAGCTGCTGAGAAGCAGAAATGCATTTATTTGATGCACTCACCAAATAAACTAAGACTAAATACAGTTAGAGGCTTCAATTCAATCTGCGTGAGAGCTTCTGTCTGTCTGTTCTCAGCTGGACTGAACAGCATCCAAGCGCTGAGCATAAAGGTGTCTTCTCCTCAGACTGCATCTCAAAACAGAAATAAAGTTAAAGCCTGTAGAGCAGAATCCTTTACTCACCTTTTCTCCCTCATTATCAGAAACCTGGATCATCATAAATTTAACAATAAAGTTAAAAGCAAAAAACCAGCTTTTCTTACTTTTGTGACGTTTCAGTTCTTCAACTGTTGTTGTCGTTTGGAGAAACGTTAACGTGTGTCCATCAGGAAAGATCTAACCAGGGACAAACATCTGGGAAGGAGCTGCACTGAAGACGGGAGGATGTGACTGAATTAACCTGCTGATGAGGGACGTGTAAAGGAACGCAGTGGAAGCTGAAGGATGCAGCTATTATGAGCACTTTAGCTTCAATTAGGCGTTCTTGGGTTCACTAGAAGCTCACTTTCTGCCGTTTTTGATGACACAGGAGCTTCTTAGACTGGAAATTGAGCGGTTAGCAAACGTCTGCAACTTGTTTTATGAGAGGAGACCCACCTTTAATGAGAAGATGCAGCACAAACAGCAGTTTTCAGACAAAAATTTTTCAGTGAAAAGGTCAGAAAAAATTATCTTTTAACTTTTTCTTCAACTTTGCAACAATTTTTTTCTTTAATTTTTTACATTAAAACAGCAAAAACATTTTGTTGGGATTTAGGTGACCACAATTATTGTTATTCTAACAGATTTCTTTCAAATTTTTCCTTTAAAATCAAAAAAGTGTGTTGTGCATTTGTGTTTGCTGCCAGTGCAGCTGTATATCTTATTATATGTGACTCAATTTTTCTAATTCTGTTTTGCAAAATAAGTTTTAGGTTTTGCTTTTGATTCTTAGTGAGTTTAGGACAATCTCCATCCCTAAATTTGAATTGGTTCTGTCTTTTTTTTCACATTTCAGCATATTTCTGTACAAAATTGTTCTGTTTTTAATTCCATCCATATTCTTAGAAATTATAAATTTTCCCCACCTGATCACAAGAAACAGCATCCACACAGCATGATACTGCCACCACCATGTTTCACAATGTGTGAGGTTCAGACAGATACTTGGCACTTGCTTTTGTAGCGTCTTCCACGCTACAACCTTCAAACATAACTCCTGATAATATGTAACAATAAGAAGATTTATGGGGTGCAGAATGGAGCAGATGCCCCGCCCCCTGGGCTGCATTTCCTGGCTGCTTCTCTGACGAATGCTCCTCTGGCCTGTCCGTCCGGGTGGATATATACTGTCGGCGTTTGTTTACTGCTGTGCCAAACTCTTCACTCTCAGACTGTTTCACATTTGGGATATTTTTAAAACAAATTCAAGTCTAAAATTTATCCTCAACTTTATACCTGATGTCTGTTGCTTTTTCGTGGGCTTATGTTCACAAATGTTCCACTTTTTTAACAAATACAGACCACACATTTTGGGTATATTTTTATTTTTATCTGTCGAATGGTCTAAATATTTTTATATTGAGCCGTTCTTTCAGTGAAGTTTAATCCTATTTATGTTAGCTTTTTCAAATCTGCTCAAATTACTTGTATAATTAATCAAATAAAAGTGCAAAAGTTTGTGTGTTCTAAAAAAGTATTCAAGTAAATGACTTTTTATGGAGCCCCTAAGGGAACATCGAGGAAAAAACAATTCTAAATAAAAAGTTAAAAACTTTCTGGTTACTAACTGGTGCTTATTAGTTAGTATCAACAGTTATTAACCAGAAACTTTTGTTCTCAGTAACTTTTACCTTCTTTTCTACAGCTTTACAAATATAAACAAATCGCTTTTTCTCTCATTTTATTGACTTTTCTTCAACAAAAAATGTCATTTATTTTTCCATATTTTAGGTTAAAAATAAACTGTCTCTACATTTTAATCTTTATCTTCAAAGACCGTTAGAGCAGCTTTTACAGTTCAATAACATTACATTTTCCCTCAACTTTCCTCTTAACTGCTAAACTGGAAGCTGTGAATTGAAAGGTAAGTCGAGCTTTGATTGCATAAATATGCATGATTGTGCTAACCGTTTCAATAAAGTTTTTTAAAAAGAAAAAATATATGTATTTTTGAAGTGTATATGAACATTTTCATGTGGTCATCCTCTCAATGTTTCCTCCAATCAGACCTTCCAGGATGTGTGATGCTGGGGCAGCTTTTGTGAAAAGTTGCAATATTTTTTTTAATATATATTCTTTAGAAAAGCACCTAAAAAAAGTTAATAATTATAAGTTAATTACTTCACATTCTTCTGTTCCAACTCTTTTATTGTGAAGTGCACTAGGAAAATACTTCATCATCCTCATATATAACATTGTTGTTCGTTCATTCAACATAAATAGAAATGTGAAACTCAAAATGAACTTTTGGTCGTCACTCCTCACAATAACCCAAATATTTGTGTATTGATTTAAACATACAGCGACATTTGTAGGGAAAATTTTAAAACTTAAAAAAACAGCATAAGCTGATCAAACCTCAGATCTCATGTCCTCCACAGAATCTTCATCTGTTTCAAAAGCATCACTGTAGAGTTGCAGGAAGACCAAGGAGCTGATCTGGTTTCTTCTGTCAGTAAGATCTGCTCTGTTTTGTTCTCTCAGGTGTCTGTACAGTTGTGTAGGAGGTTCTGTAATGAAATTATTTTCCTGCAGACTCTACGCTCTTCCTTATGTTGTGCTCCACTTGTGATGGACGCTCCACGTTTGTAATGACTGTTCACGTACAGCATGCAGAGAAAAAAAGGACGAGAGGACTTAGGAAAATGAATAAAAAAAGAGCACGGCTCCCGGGAAGGAGTCATACGGGAAACAGTCGTGCTACTCGATCAACAACATGACTGTTGTCACAGTAGACTGGTCAAAGTTGCTGTGAAAATGTGAAGTTGCAGTGTGTGCAATAGATCTCGGCGTTAGCTTGAATTTGCGTTTATAGTTACGATCGCAGCATTGCAAAATCCTGGAGGGACTTTCTAAAGAAAAACATTCTTCTGCTGATTTGGACTGTTGTCCTTCTTTGTAGCTGAAGTCAGAAATGCTCAAACCAAAACAGAACTGTTCATATTCTTTGAAGTGTAAAGCACCAAGATCTAAGTGGTGTAGTGGTTGGTGCTTTTGCCTCACAGCAAGAGGGCCCAGGTTCAAATCCCAGTTCATTCTATGTGGAGTTTATGTATTCGTATGCATGTGTGGGTTTTCTCCAGCTCCCCCCACAGTCCAAAAACATGGTTAATTGGTTACTCCAGATTGCCCTTTGGGGTGTTTGGTCTTTCAGAGTATACCCTGCCTTCACCCAACTGTAGCTGGGATAGGCTCCAGCAACCCCCTGGCCCTAAAAAGGGATCCAACTGGTTCTGAAGATGGATGACGGTAGCTTCAGTTTCAGCTGAATCAAATCATGAACCTTCCACCACCATGCTTCACTGAGGTTGTCAATATTCTTACACCAAATAGATTATAGCTTCCCAGAATGCTTTTGGAAGACTTCAAATGTGTCCCTGCACAATGTTTTGATTCTACTTCTGATAATCGACACCCCTAATGAAACAGGATGACATCACACAATCTGGAAACTTTTGTACCCAGAATCCTCCTGTTGCATGTGGAATGAATGTGGGACTTTAAACAGGAAGTCAATACTAGTTTTTGTTTTTATTTGTTTACAGAAATGGAGAAAAGATAAATGTTCTGAAAATAAAACCCAAACAAGGAAACCCTTCGGATGTCTTGTTTTATTCATAGAAGCAAGATGAGGAAGTGTGTGACCGGCGTTAAGGTTGGAGAAATGAAGATGGACTCTGTACATCATCTTGTCTTTACATTTACACAAACCTTCAGCCCACTCCGCTGTTTTCAGAAAGCTACCTTTGCTTCACTCCCATATTTTTTTTTACAATCTAAACAAGAGATGTTTCCGTTTTAATTCAACAATAAAACAGTTTTTCTTCACAAAGTTACAAAAGCTGGAAATGTTGTGGGTCAGTGTGAAGTCCTTTGACAAAAAGGCTTCAGGTCTGTTCATCAGCGGCTCTAGAGTAGAAAACAGAACAATGCCAGACTAAAACCAACGGTGCCTCACAATAATGGGAATTATTGGCCCTTTTCTACCTGGTTTAAAATCAACACCCTCTTAAAAACGGAATCGACGTGAAGAAGTTTATGCTAAATCTGCAGAACGCCAGCAAACGGGACAGAACCAGCAGCTACGGGTCCACAGGTGGTGCTGGTGAAGCTCCTCGGCTCCATCCAGGCGTTTTCAACTTGACTGGAGAGGAGTCGCCGCCGCTTAAAACAGTTTGATCATGCTTTCTCTGGACTTGCCGACTCCGACCCACTTCACTGAAATGAGAAAGCGGGGCGTGACTGACAGCTCTGGCGGAGCCGGCAGCAGCTTGGCTCCAGTTTCTCCCCTAATGTGGAGGATCTCATTACTGACCTGGCACTTGCAGGAAGTCCTCGATGAACCGAATGTAATTCTGTGCCTGAGGAGGAAGATCCTCGAAGCTCCTGGCCGTCTCCGTGCTGCAGCACCAGCCGGGCAGCGTCTCGTAGTCCACCAGAACCCGCGTCAACACGTCCATGTTTGCTGCAGAGAACAACCGACGCTCGGCTGTTACCTCACGACTCACTTCTGTTCAAGGCGGATGAAGGATTTCAGCACACCTGGAAAACTTGGCAGAGGCTGCCCGTCAACCTTATAGGCCACGCCCACTTTGATCTCAGGTAAGGTGTCCAAAATGTCCAGCTTGGTCAGAGCAATGCTGAAAAGGAAAGCATCCCTGAAGCCACAGTGAGCAGAACCGTCTGAAACCGCCGCTGGGATTACTTACGCAGAGAAGCCGTTGACCATGTGGGCGTACCGGACCAAAACCAGGTCCAACCAGCCGCACCGCCTCCTCCGACCCGTCGTCACGCCAAACTCCCTCCCCCGGGACTGGAGCAGCTCCCCGATGTCCTGCAGAGGAAAGAGGGGGGGATAAAACCCTTTCTCTACATAAAGTAAACTGAACTTCGTCTCACGTTAATTCAGAAAACACAAAACCTCTCCAGCATTATTTATGAAAACAGGCCCATATCATCACCTCTCCACTGTCGTACTTTACAGGTTAACCCTTTAAGACCAGAGTGGTCTAAAAGCAAACGTAACACACCGTTTACACCAGGGGTCACCAACCTTTTTAAAACTGAGATCTACTTCATGGGTACAGAGTCATACGACCAGTTTAAAAAAACACATTTGCTTAGTTTGCCTTTAGTTAAACATTATTAATAATGAATAATGTCACTCCTATGTAGAGACTGATTTCTCACTGTAGTTATCAACAATGACAACAAGCTAAGAAACAAATATCAATATTCAGAACTTTATTCATCTCAGTAATGGTTACATTTTCAGATAATCACTTACATCACTACATTTGAAGGGAAAAATGTCCCGTTTTCAACATGTTGTTCCATGTTCATCAATTATGTAATATTAAAGAAAAATATACAAACATATTTTAAACAAATCTTGTAACATTTTGAACTAATGTGGAGCATTTTACACAAAATGAATGACCTTTGAACTAGAGTAGGTCAGAGGTCACCTAAACTTATCTAAAGTTCATGGATCAACACATTTATAAGACGTTTTAATTTTTAAATCTATGTCAATGCAAGAGTAATTAAAAAAAAAATAGCAACAGAATAAAATGTAATTTTAGAATTAACTCACAAAAGAGTTGTGATGATTTTAGAGGGGACCTCCGGGTAACTAATGTGGTCGTCAGGGCAACCTGGTGACCCATGACCCCGTGATTTACACAATGGAAGTAAATCTATGGGGTCAAATCAAATCAGCTTAAAGTGAACGAAAAAACAGATTGAAAACTTGAAAAATAGATGTTGTAACTAACTGAAAAAAAATTGAAAATTTCAAACCTCAGAAAAAGAATTGAAATTTTGAAGAAAAATAAGCTGAAAATTTGAAAAATAGTGTTATGAAAACTTGAAAAAAAAATTGTGAAAACTTGAAATAAAAAAATATATTAAAAAAAATACGGATTGAAAACAAATGATCCATTAGTAACAGCTGCTTTTCAATTTTTTTTAAATCTGTACTTCCAGTCCTCAGTTTTCAGTTTCAATTCTCTTTTCGATATTTCACTGTTGAGCTGAGCCTAATTTTACATGGGGACTGAAAGTAAAGAAAAACATTATATTAAAAAGTAAGAATCGTGATTTGATTTGTGAATCATTGAACTTCATTCGTGAATTGTATCGGATCGCCACCTTAGCAACGATCCACAGCCCTGGTTAGTAAAATGTTAGGAGTATTAACAACTTTCCGTTAGCAAACTGATAGTAAAGTGTCACTAACTTCACATTAATAAAGTATAAATAATATATTACATAAAATGTTGGTAGTGTTACCAACTTTGTGTTACCAACATATTTACTTTACATGAGTAAAATGTTAGCAGAGTTACCAGGTTTGGGTTAGTAAAGCGTTACTTACTTCACGTTTGTAAAGTTTTGCATATTAAGGCTAAGCTATTTTTCATCACTTTGGATCTCATTGGAATGATGTTAATTCCATAAATGGTTAAAGTATTTCAGAGTGTCGACACTGGAGCCAAAGCTGTTAAATGGTTAAGTAACTGATGCTGTTTGAACCCAGTGAGAAGAGTGAGGCAAAAATCTCCACTTTAGTCCCATTCGTCTGCAGAAATACTTCTAGAATGTTTGCTGTTCAGATACGGTTCAAATGACTAGACTATTTACTGACCGGAACAGCTGATGTTAAGCTGGAGGTCAATACTAGAGCGTCAGTCAGTCCGTGTTTGAAGTGTTTTGTCAGATTTCAAAGAACAAAAAAGTGTTTTTGAATAAAATCTTCAAATTTATGTTGACAAATATGTATTTCTGTTCTCTTCAGATTTTTCTGCACTCGAGTTCTGGATGTAATATATACAATTAGATATGCCACCACAATGTCCTGTTGGGTAAATCCAAGTCAGATCTGTGGAGACAAATCCAAGTGAAGGTTCCAGTCTTTATATTTCCATATTGTATGACCCAAAAAGGGAATATCTCATTGTCTTTTTTTGTCACTTTTTTTTTATCTGCCCGAGAGAAATGTGAAGGAGATAAAAAAAAAGAACAAATGAAGGAAAAATGTGCATGAATCGCAGACCTCTAGTCTCAAGTCAAGTCTCAGCATGTGAGACAAAAGTCCAACCTGAGTTTAACGTCGAGCTCCTCGTCCTTTCTTCATTATGATTCTCTGTTTTACGTTGACATCTGAAACAAGCGAATGCTTGTAGAGCGCCATCCCGTTATGAGGACAGCAGAGGAACTGCTGAAAAATTATTTGTATATGAGCTTCAACACTCCTCCATTATTGTTTCTAAGACAAGACAATCTGTCTAAAACATTTTTACACATGCATTTTGGTGTTCAGAGATTCTGTTGAGTTTGCTTTAGTCCCCATTTACATGTGGATAAAGAGCACCTCTGCATACACCATTTTACAGCCACTGACATCTCTGTTTAACCCAAATTCTCTTCTGGCTTTCTTGCTGTTCTGGTGTGATCAGGACGTCAGTCGGGGTTTTTGTCTCCTGGTGAACCTGCAGTAAATGCACGTTTTCACTCACATTATCCTGCTCCGTGGGGAAAGCTCCCACGCCCACGCGCGTCGTGTACGCTTTGACCACGCCGTAGACTCGACCGACGTGTGAGGGAGGCACGCCGAGGCCGGTGCAGACCCCGCCCACAGTGCAGTTTGAGGACGTCACAAACGGATACGTCCCTGAGAGGAGAAGCGGTTCAATCAAGGCAAGAACGGACTTGATTCCCACCAGCAAAACATCCGCTTACTTACCGAAGTCGATATCCAGGAGAGCGGCGTTGGCCCCCTCCACCAGGATCTTCTTACTGGGCCCGGTCAGAGCTTTGTGCATGAAATACACGCCATCAGTGACCAGAGGACGCAGTCTCTCTGCAAATCCCTGCAAGAGAAGAAAAGCTTCCTGAGTCTTCTGTAAAGAAAACCCAAACAGCTTTGATGCAGATCCCCGAGTCCGGCTGCTTCCTCACCTTCAGCTGCTCCAGTTCTTCTTCAATGTTGATGTTCAGGTTGGGATACATCACCAGGTAATGTCCCGCCAGCTTCCGGAACCTAAAGAACACAACCAGAACTTTGTTTGCCTCACGTCTAACCTTTGCGTTACACATAAACACACAGGAGGTGGCTTTAAGTAAAACCTCTTTTCAGAATGACAGTTTTCCTACCTCAAAAATAGGGCTATGTCGCCACCTGGTGGTGTAAAAAATACTAACATCTAAGGCTGAACTGAGATGAGAGGTTCTAACAAAATAAAAGCAAGAGAATAATTTAAAATTAGTTATTCAAAAAATATATATATATTGAAATATATATATATATTAATAAACAGTTTAAATCTCAACTTCCAGGCGAGCTAAAAATAAAAGCTCGTTAAAACCGAAGGTGATGACAGTGTTTTAAAAATTCACAAAAGGAGAAATAATGTTTGTTTAATACAAACACTAATAATCACCTAAAAAATGTTTGTCACTAACAAAAAGAATTTAGGAGAAAAACGAACTCATAAAAAGTCATTTAATAAAAAAATTTAAAATAAAAGCATAACTGAGTTGTAATTAAATATGACTATTATATGTGGATGAATCGTCTCTATAAGTGTCAGACACACTGATACACTCAGATCTGATAAAAGAGCTGCAGAAAAACTAGTTAGATCTGATTTAAATGCATGTTTATGTTAAGTTTGGATGCAAATATCAGATTGTCATTTTTCTCAGCTGGAGAAGTTATGAATGTCAGCATGTTTGTTGGTTTGAATTGTTTTATTGCAACAGAAAAGATAACGTTTAGGATTAAGACTTTAGATGAATATCTTTAAAGCTGTGCAGACACCAAAAACACTATGGAGGAGGGAGAAAGTTGTTTGCAGATTTGTATGTAATTACAAAGTTTAGGGAAAATTCTGAAAAGTCCTAAATGCAAAAAGGAGAGAAAGAACACAGCAAAAAAGGAATAATTAAAAAATAGATTTTTACGAGCTGTGGAAATTGATGGAGATTTTGTGCATTTTTCACAAAATCTACATTTGATAGAAGGTGGAGTTTTTGTCTGTTTTCATGACTCCTCTCTGATAATATCGAGTTAGAAGGATCTGGATCACTGGGACAAGAGAATCTGATCAAAGGCTGATTTATGTTTAAAAAAAAGAAACAGAAACGCACTTGTCCTCAAAAACGCTGAAATCTGAGACGAGGTCGCAGACCCGCAGGCCGCTCCGGGCTGCTTTGGAGGAGTAAGCAGGTCCGATCCCTTTCTTAGTTGTTCCCAAACTGAAAGACAGATTCAAGAGCATGAATGACCTTCAACAAAAACCGCAAACACAACAACAAAAACCAAAAACTTTTCCAGGAGTTCTCTTTTAAATATTCTGTAAACTGTTTAGGAAGAGGATGTACTTTTTCCCTTCCTGCTGCTGCCGCTGCTGCTCTTGAATTCCATCAACAGCTTGATGGAAGTTGAACACTGGAGGCGGACAGAAGGGACCGTCAACAAAAGGCCACGCCGTCCTCAAACACCCAGAAGAAGAAAACCAATCAAACTCACCGATGTGTGCGCGGTCAGAGATCTTCAGCCTCTCCTCCCATCCTTGCAACCCTGCAGCAGAACAAAAACATGTTTTTCCTGCTGGGATCATCTGTGTCTTCTGCATTTTATCTAAAGCAGGAAGTCGGATTTCCATCTGACTGAAGCCACAAGTGACCTCTCACCTTTGCCCTTATGGAGGTTCTTCTCCGCCTCTTCGAACAGACCTGGAAGGTGGATCACCACTCCATTCCCTGACACGAGAAATAAACCTTTCAGTCTCCAACTGAACAGCAAACTCCAAACATTTGACAGAATTACTGCATTTGATTTAAAGAACCTTTCAAAACAAAAGCAGGAAATAGTTTGTCATTATTTTGATGAGCTGTTCCGACTTTAGATTATAGTTTACTCGGATTACATTGAAGAAAAAAGACTGAGTGAACCATATAAATACACTATAGTTACATCTGCACACAACATGACACAAACAACACTCTTTAGATAGAAAACAACTTCCTTAATCATGATCTTAATGCACTTTTTATTTTAATTCTACATTAATCCAATGAAAAATGCTTTAAAAAATATCAAATTATAAGTTAATATAAATTTTAATTATTTTGTTTATTTTTTTCAGTTTTTGGATTTAATTTGTTCAAAAATGATCATTTGTTTCATTATATATTCAGCATAAAAATGATCCTAAGCTAATTTATGTTTCTATAATTATCTGTTTCCTTTTCCATATTTTATTTTATTAAATCATGTTGTTATAGTCATCCTTTAAAACAAAGCTATTTTTATGTGTTTATTTTTGTCTCAATAAAAGTTTAAGAGTTAAGAAATTGATTCAAATGGATTCAGGTTTGAAAAACCTGGTTTGACCCTCATGTTGTTTTAAAGGCTTCCAAACATTTTTACAGATTTCTTCTTCTTCTAAATCTTTTCAGCAGGAAAATCAGCCTGGTGATAACCTCTCTGTGCCGTCAGAATTCAAATCTAACATCTAGAATTGTGTGTGGTAAAAAGACTTCTATCAGATCAACCTTTATCGATCCTCCAGAAAACAAACTTTTGCTTTTTTATAAAAAGTTTGTGTCATTTCCACATGTCTACAAAAGACAGTCGTCACACATAGAAACTCAAAGAAGAAGTTGAGTTCTGATCAGGAACAAAAATCCATTCATCTTTGATGACTTTCTTCTGAAAGGGTTTGAAGCGACCTCGACTTCCATCACTGATGTTGATCTCCACTTTTTAGACTCCATGCGGACCACAGTGGGACAGAGAGCATGTTTGTGTTAGACGTGAATCCAACAATCCATAAATGCAGCACGCTAGAATGAGGAGTCACCACAGACGTGTTTACTTAGAGCCGCCGTCTTTAGAAAAACAACCTTTTTCAGTAACACTTTAGATGAGGTGCTGCAAAACACTCGATATGATGCTGACAAAGATACTTAATACATTTGTTAAGATTGTTAGCAGTTTATTAATATGGTCTCTGTAGACAATAGTCTCACTTTAGATGTTAATGAATTTTACAATGTTATTAAACTTGATTCTGCTTTTTGTGCAAATAAATGTCTTATTAACATCCTATAAACACATGAATAATATTTGCTAATCTGTAAATAAATCACGTGTTTAATTCTTGAAAATATAGTCTAAAACCGGCTGTGCGCTGCCCCCTACAGGTTGAATCGAGAGATTACAGTTGAATTTTGTGATTGGTCAAGCCATGCACATTTCAGAAGTTTGACGTCATGATCTGCAGCTCCAGTGATGATAACAGTCACCAAGCCCCGCACTTCTGACTGGATTTTCCCATTTCGGCTGTGGGTGGAGTCAGAATCCAACTTCCCCATTTGGTTTCCCTTTAATGACATCAATCTAAAGACGGCCTCGGCAGCGTGTCAAGTTTTGCCCACAATTTTTTTTTTAATAAAACTAAAATTAAAACGTTTTGCCGATCACCATTAGCTTTACAACTTAGAGTTGGTGGGTGTGTCAGCCTGAGGTTGGTGGCAGCGCAGACTCTTCTTGGAAGGGGCTGTTCATACGTATGATACCTCATGAAATGGGCGACACCCACATGGAGCGAAAGGCGGAGCCACAGAGATCGAGTTGTCTTCCTTCTGGGTAGGAAACGATTTCACAAAAATAACTTGTATTTCATAAATAATGTGCTCTTTAGTTTGCCAAAGGTGATGTATGATCATATAGACTCTGAAAAGGTTAAGATTAGCAAAATGTAGGTCCCTACAAGACCGAGGCCAGATATTGGCATGGGGGCCATAATGCTGTGACTGCCCCTGCAGATGTGGAGGCCTTCAAAAAAACAAGGATGGACAGAGACAAAAAGGCATGATTAAAAAAAGATAAATGCAGGGTTTAGGGTCCTGCTGGTGCCCGCCCCAAGCCCAGAGAATGCAGAGGCAAGTGTCAAGAAGAGCATTCATCATAAAACTGGGACTCAGAGGGATCTGACACCCCAAACTCTCTGCACCCATCGTCCCTCAGCTCTATATGAATGAACTCTACTCATATATGCAGTTTTAGCAGCTAACTTTTCTTTAACCGTTCTGGTATCGCCTGTCCGTCCTGGGATGGGATCTCTCCCTCATGTGGGAATCCCTAAGGTTTCTTCTTTTTTTCCTGACTCAGGTTTTTTTAGGAGTTTTTCCTTACCGCGAGGGAGGGTCTAAGGACAGGGATGACCGTTCTTTATAGTCTGTTTAGTTTTTACCTATTGTGCATATTTTATGACTCCATCTGTGCATCTGTAAAAACTACAGGCATGAAGCCCAATGAGGCAAATTGAATTTGTGATATTGGGCTATATAAATAAAATTGAATTGAAAAAATTGAATTGAGAGGTGACTGAATCCAGATTATGACACCTTTTCCTGGGATGTTTTCTCAGTAGACGTGTGCTTTGTTTCCTACCGATGAAGGAGGTGGCCTTCTTGTTGAGGACCCCACTGGGCAGCAGGTGGAAGTCATACTCCACCGAATCCACCACCACGGTGTGACCTGCGTTGTTGCCTCCCTGCAAACAGTAACACAACACTCAGCTTCCTGCACAACAATGGAGCTCATTGTTAGTTCAGCTTTCTGTTTCAAATCCCCTAAAAAAACAAACAAAAACTCAACCTTCTTTTAAAGATGAAAAAGGCGGGAGAATTAAGGAAAAGGTATGTTTTTTTTCTCGAAAGTCAATGAGGTGACCGTGAAGGGAAGCAGGGGCAGCTGGGAAATGAGAGGCGGTCGATGCTTTACATAAGCCAAACGGTCAATGGGAGAGCCCCGCGCGCTCGTGGAGGTCAGCGATGACACGTCACTGAGCAGAAAATCAAGAAGGTCACGTTAAAAACCGAACCAGGTCCTCAGCACCTTCACATCCGGGCGGCAAAGGGCTTTGATGACGTCAGGAGCTGCTCATGAATACACAACGGAATCCGCCGCCGCTGCGTCCTAGATCCTCGTATTAAAAATAAAAATAAAACATTATTTTTTTCTGAACCCTAAACGTGAGTACCTGGCATCTGCAGACGATATCGGCATCCATGGCGAGCAAGTCCACAACTTTTCCTTTGCCTTCGTCGCCCCACTGAGCTCCGAGCACCACGGTCACTTTGTTCTGGGGCTCCTTCGGGGTCCGCAGCGAGGCGCTCAGCTGCACGTTCTCCCTCGCCCGCTTCACGACCGGCTCCCCGTTCAGGGAAACGGGCTCCCGTCCGTTCACGTTAGCCATGTTGCTGTCGGATGCCATGCGGCCCTCCTCCTCGTGCAAACCGGAAGAACGTTTTACCGCGTTCTCTGCGCCACGGGAAGTCACTCCCACGTACCACCGCTAGGTGGCAGAGTTTCTCCTCCTTTAAACATATTTTTTAATGTTCGATTTTTCTTTTTGAGCTTTTTAAAATTTTAACAATGTATGGTTAATTTGGAAATATTTATTTTATTTCTGACAAAATATGTATCCTGTTGATTTCTACAACCAATCTTTTTGTTTTGTTTTTATTATTATAATTGGAACTAATTAAAATAATTAAACACCAGAAGCCCCTCAAAATCTTACTGTGTTTTTGTAACGGAATAAGAATAGGAAACTTTGAGCAACACCAACAACAAAATCAATAAATAAAAAATCTAACCCACCCAAACCTTTTACTTGTATACATTCAGAAAACAAATGATCAAGTGTTTCTATATTGACCTAACAAAAAGAACCATTATTTTATTGAAAACCAAAAAGTACTGTAACAGTTCCTTGCATTGATAAATTGCATTAATGATTTTAAAATGTTCTTTATATTTTGGAGTAACTGGGTATTTAACACATTGATATTTAACAAACTAAATAGGGTTTTGTAGCAATGTAATTTTAAACAGATTTTTTTGTCTGCACTTCCATGTGAAAAGCATATGGTTTTTACACTACAAGGTTACTTCACCAAACTACTCTAAAAAATCTAATTTAAGTTGATTCTCAATCAAGTAATTTAAATCTTCATTTAGCACCGAAACTTAGAATCATTAATTGCCAAATAGTTGTATTTTCATTAAATGTCCTTTTAAATTATTTCTTTTAGTTTTGTATGTAGACAATTTGAACATATTTCTAGGGTCTATAGAGGAAAAATATCCACTGGGATAGTTCTGGCTCATCGCAGTCATTTGTTTTCCCCCAGAGAATTAAAATTATAACATTAAAAAAATTAAATGTTAATGAGATTGAAATGATCTTCTATTTAGCAGAATAAATGAATGAGTAAAGCAGAGATCTTGATGAAGAATCTGCATAAATTAGTAATTTGTAAATCAGAATATTCACATAGAGGTGAATCAAAATGGACTAACAATAATTCAAGAAAAAGAGAGAGGGAAGGGTTTTGAAAATTCTGTTTCATTTTTAATTTTTGTAACTTTGTCCTCCATGTTGACACAGCTCTTGAAAATAAAAAAAACAAACAACACCATTCACTCTAATCATAAAGTCTCAACTCTTAGTTTGGCTTCAGATTTTCCGTCTGACTTGAAATTCTCATGTCTTTAAAGCATTCTAAAATGACACAACTCATCAAAAACAATTGTTTTCAGTACTTGTACTCATGAATGCATGTGTGAGGATGCAGCAAATACAGGTAAATGTGTTTTCAGCTGGCTCCCCTCATGCTGATTTACCTATATCAGGGGTCTGCAACCATCAACATTTAAAGCCATTCAGGTCCATTTCTCACGAACCAATAAGAGCCACAGAATCTCACTTCATCCGTTACAAAAAAGATACCAGTGTGCATTTATTGTACATAAGATAAATAAATAACATCAAATCTGGATGGATGTCTTCATTCTGATTAAAACTAACATAGAACATTATTTTAAGACTGTGACTTCAGTTCTCATCTTAGTGTCAATTGGACCAATGATTTGGCGTTCTTCAGGGAAATCCGTAAACTTAGAGTGGTGTTGGAATCCTTGGATTTTGATTAATAATTGCCAACCAGCCTCAAAATATCCTAAATCTTATGGATGAATTCTACTTGTTGACCTCCAGTTGGGGCTGCACGGTGGCGCAGTGGTTAGCGCTCTTGCCTCACAGCGAGAAGGCCCCGGTTCGGCTCCCGGCTGGGACCTTTCTGTGTGGAGTTTGCATGTTCTCCCCGTGCATGCGTGGGTTTTCACCGGGGACAAAGCACAATGAATTGCTAGAGCATTGTGGGTAGTGTAGTCAGTAGTCTGGAGGACTGTGCTTCTACTGCTTGGGAATGAGTTGAATACAATGGTAAATGGCGTATACTTGTATAGTGCTTTCTACCCTCCTTCGAGGGCCCAAAGCGCTTCACAGTCACAGACCCATTCATACACAGGTGGTGGCTCCGCTGCCAAACACTGGCGCCAACCTCCCACCAGAGGCAATTCGGGGTTCAGTGTCTTGCCCAAGGACACTTCGACACATGGGCAGGCAAGGCGGGAGTCGAACCCGCTCACTTCTGATCAGGAGTCGACCGCCCTACCACTGCACCACGGCCAAAGTTTGACTTCTCTGACTGTTTTGTTTCTCTTGATGCACCATGTAGTTCAAAAACTATATGCTTCTTTCAAATTAAAAGCCTTGTATTATTCTTAACCAGAGAGCCACAAAGGAGGGCTGAAAGAGCCACATGCGGCTCCGGAGTCTCAGGTTGCAGACCTTGATACTGGGTGTCAAACTCAATCGCACAAGGGGCCAAAATCCAAAACACACCTTAGGTCACGGAGTGAAAAGGACCGAAAAGGATAAACATTTATTCAATAAACTTTAAAACCGTAAATTTTTAACATAATTATGAACTAGATATGTAGCATTACCTGAGATAATACTAGTGTGAATGCTGTTAGCTGAATTTGGCCACTGAGGTTGCCAAAATTGATAGCTGAAATCGCTGAAGCTGATAGCCAGCTAAAATTTTAGCTAAATGCCAAATTAGCCTAAAAAACTTTTAAAAAACATAGGTTAGCCAAAACAGCTAGCATGTAGCTGAAAAAAATAGCTAAACTTCAAAATAGTCTACAAAATTGAAAAAAAAAGTCTAAATTAGCCAAAACATCTACAGCGTGTAAATATTAGCCTGACTACAAAACAGCCTAAAAAACTGAAATATTAGCTAAATTCCAAAATAGCTTAAGAAATCTTTATGTCAAAATAGTCCAGATAAAATAATCCGGAACCCCCCCCCCCAGGCCTTGACTATTGACACTGTAAAGGGACAGAACAATAATCATTAATCCAATGAGGCTAGTTTGCAGAAAAGGTACCAAAAGGAAATAAAATAATTAAATCTACTAATTTATTGGTGGTTGTTACGGTTTGATACTGAATTTAACACTCAAATCTGTCTTGTTATAGCTCCAAACAAATCTCACACATCTCTCTCTCTACGGAAAAGCCTCGTATTCAGGGTTGCTTGATACAATAAAAACTCTATTGTCTTTCACAGTCAAAAACATTTGCTCAAAAACATTTACAACACCACTTTTACTATAAAAATGGGTATTCTATCAAACAAATAACTTCCTTTTCAAGCCAGCTAATGGACTCATCAAGTATGCTTCTAATTGAAACCTTCATCACTTTTACTGTCTTTTTTTATATTATCTGCAAAGAAAATGTGTTTGATTAATTCACTTTTTAATAAAGTTTGATGGTATCCATCTCATATACACTCCTATCCTTTAATTTGCACAAACGTGATTAGTTTTAGCTAATAAATAAACATTTTCAAGATCCTATTTGTCATTCTAAATGACTCATTGTTACAAAAATAATCTCTACATTTTTTGAAGACAGAAGTAGCATTGAAATCTAACTGATGAAATCCATTGTTCAGTTTATGGTTAATCCTGATCTTTCCAATGCAGAAGTAACATTGGTAAGAGTCAATTATTAATAGCTGAGTCATAACTTGATGTTCAGAGATGGTAAGTGTGAATAATTGTTGTTCGACGTGGATTTTGCATCAACAGTGAAGTTTTGTTTTGCTGCTTCACACAAAATTTGGAAAATTGTTTTTGTTTGCATTGTGGGAAAATTACCTTGTTTAATGTAGCTGCATTTATCAGAGAATTTCACCAAAACGGCTTTAAAGATGTTCAAGTGAAGCACACTCAGTTTTTATTTTTAAAAACATATTTTAGAGCTTTATAATAATTTGTAGCATTGTTGCACCAAAGACAGAGTTATACGATTTATGATATAAATGTGGAAATTAGAGTCACAAACCAACATTTTCAGTCTTTATTTATAGGAAAATCCAACATTTTTATTGCATTCGTGTGGGAACTCTGTGACGTTAGCATTCTCTTGTGCGCACCTGAGCGCGCTCAGTGGGACAAACGCAGCAGTGGCCTACAGAACTGACAGGCAGATGTTAGAAGTAACTGGCTGTCAATTCATAGGTCATCACCTTGTGCCCGGACGCTCTTCCGTGACATCTCCACGTTTCCCGGCGGGGTTTGGCGTTCTCTGCAGGTAACAGCACCTCCACTGGAACACGTACAGCTTCCACATGGAGTTGCTGTTACATCCAGCAAGCACCAGAAGGCTTGTCTTGTGGTGTTTAACGAAGGGAGAGCAAAGACGGCAGAAGTTAACTCTGAAGGAGACTCCTCTCAGCCATCGACTTTGCCCCGAGCAATTTCCTCCTCCCAGTTTTTACAGCTTGAAGCATAAACGGCATCATTGCTCCTCATCCAGCGCGGCCAAAGGGCCAAGGCCTGCAGAGATAACACAGATTTTATGGCAGCTGTCAATATGAGGGCGAGTATAAGGGTGTGTCCGACCTGTGTACCTGCAAGGCCTTTTCTCTCATATTTGTCTTCATGTCTACTAAAAGCTTACTTTCAGGACAAAAAACAGTCAAGAAAGTTTGTTTTTTAACTTTGTGAACTTTAGCCTGCAGAGGACTGTAGAAAAAAAAATGATGGAGGCTCTATCATCCACTCTTGCAGTAGTGCAAACTACGGTTTGAGTCAGGAGCATTCACAAATTAATACACATGTAGAGAAAAAGCTGCTTCCTTTTTTAACACAATATTTTTTTTAACTCACCTTTGCATGGATCACTGGAGTTCACACACGAGGCCAAAGGTTTTGGAGAGCGGTGGCGTGCTGAGACGCGTGAAGGTCACGCAGGTTGAGACGAGGATCAGCCCACGAAAAGCAGACCAGAAGAGGCGAAGGCGAGAGGAGACGGCGAGCGGGAAAAAGGGAGCATTTTTCGACGCAAACGTCAGCGGTGACAGCAAGGCAATGGCACCAAGGCAGAGCCGCCAGTTTAAGAGAGCAGGGGTTGGTGGAAGGTTAATGATTACACCTGCAGTCAATATTTAACAGGCCGGCGCCCTGCCCCTCTGTCCAACATCCTGATTCCACTCATGGAGGGTAGGGCCGGCTTCAAGAACATCTCTTTTGTCTGTTTCAGAACGTGTTACACATTTCAGAGAAATCCGCTCAGCAAGATCAAAACTTAAGCGAAGGTGTGCAAACCATTTATATGTATTTTAATGGACATTAAATAACAGAAACAAGAGGAGGAACACAGGAGGAAACAGAACCATTAATGCTGTTCAAACCCTATAAAAAGTTACACCATTACTGTTGCTGGATATTTTTTACCCGATATAATATACCCAATAAAAAGTATTTCTCATAAAAAATAGATCAAAATATGACAACAGGTGATAAATTAGTTCTCATTCGTATTAAATAAGTAAACAAAATGAAAACATAAGAAGATCCTAAAAACATGCTTGAAAATTACTGAAAAATTACCAATTTGAGAAGAAAAAATGTAAATAAAAAGGCACCCATGACACTCATAAAAATGCAACATATTGAAAATCATGTAAAAACTTTGGCTCGGGTGAAAATCCCCCGGTGATAGTCCTATAGGGTGAAGAATGAAGGAAGACTGGAAGACTCAAATCAACATAACTTTGAGATAAATTACTAAAAAGTAAAAAACTAACGGTGAGCAAATATTCCTAAATCTCCTATGATTTTTTTTTTTTTTTGTGTGTGTGTGTAAAAGTGCACCAACACGTGACAGTGATGACTTGAAATAAATGTTTTAGTGTCATGTCCTCTTTTAACCTCTTAAAGTCCCTCTCCAATCATGTTTTGATCTATTTTCCAGTATTTTTTTTTATTATGATTATAACGTTTTTAGCCCAAAACTCGTCTCATTTTCTAGGACGTAATTTCTGCAGAGCAGCGGGAGTTTATTAGAAATTCCCCTCTGAGTTTTGGGCAGGACTGTTGGCACAGAAGGAAGCCTACACTTATTTCCCATCATCCCTTTGCTAACACTCTTTAGAGTTTCAGAGTTTATTTGTACATGTTAAAAGTTAAGAAACATGTATACTGGAATTTTTCTTTGGCAGCTCTTGAGTCAGGATTATTACAGAAGTCAATGGAATACCAAAACTTAAACCATCCATCCATCCATTTTCTTGACCGCTGTGTCCCTTTCGGGGTCGCGGGGTTGCCGGAGCCTATCCCGGCTACTGATGGACGAAGGCGGGGTACACCCCGGACAGGTCGCCAGTCTGTCACAGGGCCAAAACTTAAACAAGAATCATAAATAAAAATACAAATGGAATTTAGAAAAAATATTTTAAGAGAAGAGAAATATATAAATATTGCAGAGAGAGTTCCAACTTTTTCATTATTACACATTGTATTATTGTATTATTTTGTGACATATTGTAGATCTTGGATGCCAGCTCAGAGAAACGAAAATGTACATGAATTTATTCGTCTACAAGCATCCAAATGAAGTGGAGCAGGGAGCTTGTTTGTACTTAAATACAAACTTTTTCCAATATCTGCTCCCGATTGATCACAATTTGAATAATAATTACCCATAAATGTAATTTTAACCTTAACTTTCTTTATATATGTAGTCAATCATTAGAAAAATGCCACAAGAACATATTAAAAACACAACTTTCATAGGAGAGGGTCTTCAAGAACTAAGCTTTTTTATTTCATACTCACAGGGTCTCAGTGAATTACCTACTTCGTCCTCACATGTGGACGTCAGGTCAAGTTTGAATCCTTGAACTGGACATTTCTGCACGAGTGAAAAATATTCATTAAAAATATTTGTTTCTTCTTCTCTGTACATTTGCTTCAGGAAGACTTTCAAAACCAAAAGCAAAATTACTAAGTGAGTTTTATGGATTGTTCCTTCAAAAAGTTTCTTCTTGATTCATAAACTTGGACTATCTTATCTCAGGAGTTCAAGGAGTTGGTACAGCGGAGAGCAGAGTCCAGTGTCTCCTCGACACAATATGCCCTCAGCATTAATCTTCCGAGGAGATAAAGCTGTTCCTTATTCCTTTGAATTGACAGTGACTAAGGTCACGATAGTTAAAGCTGCAATTTAGATCAGATAACTGCATCAATTTGCTGAACAGTCATGCACGTTGTCACATGCGGCCCTCGGCGTTGGGAGCTGCGCTATGATCTCACTCCGGGAATGATTGACTCTTTTATGGTTGGTAATGCTGTTGTTGCAGTTTGTAACCTTTATTTGAGGGTGCGACAATATGAAACACCTTTCGTTTTGCTCACAAGTTTTAAAAAAGCTCTCCTAAAAACCCATGCTGAACATCAAGCAGCAGTTTCGGCTAAAGCTTAAAAAACCTTCCACTCCTTAAGCTCCAGAGCCACGTGTGGCTCTTTGACCCCTCCAGGATGGCTCTCTGCTTAAAGTAAAAAACGATTTTAACTGATAAAAGTAACTACAAAATATAGAGTAACAACTTTATTTAACTCATACACAAACAGTTAAAGAGAACATTGTGTACAGAAGATCAGATGAAAAAAACAGAATCAAGATTTTAATGGTGGATTGTCTATTTTTGAACAAAACTCAAGGATTATAAAGCGACTGATCCATAAATAAAAGGTCACTTTATTAGCTCTGATTTCATTTCTGTTAGTTAGATTTATGAATTTCTGATTGAGATCCACCAATAACAATGAACTATTTACACAGCTTTATTTTTTACAAAGTTGCTTGTGCTGACAATACAACCTCACAAAAAAGATTAATGGAAATTAAGTGTATTAATCTATGGAGGTTTGGATGTGGAACCGTACTAAAAATAAAGTGGAAAAACACTCTACAGGCTGATCCAACTTCGATGTAAACGAGTCAAAATGAGGCCCAGCAGTGGGCGTGGCCTCCACATGACTTCCCAGGAACTCCTGGGTCTGCTTCTGATGAGTCAGCGGATGGTCTCCAGGGGTATCTCCTCCCACACCTGGACCAAAGCATACGCCAACTCCTGGACAGTCTGTGGGGCAACTTGGCATTGGTGGATGGACTGATACACCATGTTCCAGATGTGCTCAGTTGGATTCAGGTCTGGGTAACAGGCGGTCCAGTCCATTAAACTTTGTCTAGTACATTCGGTCTGCAATCGTCAACTCTGAAAGAGCCATCTGGGTTGATTTCTCACTGACTACAACCCAGTAGGAGCCACAATGTTTTCCTTCACCCTTTAAAAACATAAAATAGATTTGTATTTATGCTATTGTTACTATTATGATAAACATAAATGAACTGGTGTTCATTTTGCATAAATAAAACACAAACATTAAAAGGAAATTGTCTTTTTTGACTTTTGACAGAAGTTCCTTTCAAAATAAAAGACACCCTGTCACATATGATCGTCTCAGTACAGCAAAAGTAGCAGTAGAAAGTGTAATGGCAGCAGTGATTAAATAAAAATGGTTAATTTCACTGTTGTTGGTGCATCTCTGACAGAAATATAAATCTAACAAACCAAAATGAAATCCAAACTAAATACGTGACCTCTGACATATTTTTCGAACACACTTAAAATTCAGTAATTTTTTTCAAAAATTGAAAATGTTCTTAATTATCCGGTACGTCTTAGTACTAGTTGGGCTTATTGACATCCATTTAATTTTTGTAGTACAAGACAGGACGCACAAAAATGTGTCAAAATGTGATAGTTCGACTTGTGATATGTACTGTCCTTCCTGTTTGTAAATAAGTTAAAGTTTGAGTTAGCTGACTTTTTTTCTCACGTCTTACTTTATAGTTTTTAACATTTAGACATTTTTTTCACTCTTTAATACAAAAAACACAATGGAGGGGTGAAAGAGCCACATGGGACTCAGGAGCTGCAGATGGCAGACCCCTGGTCTAGCAGAAACTGCTGACACACTCCAGCAACATGAGGTCGAGCATTGTCTGGTATTAGGAGGAACCTGGGCCCAATCACACTAGCATACAAGGGTCTGAGAATCTCCTGTCTATACCTAATGACAGTTATCACTCGCATCAATGTGCCCTACTGGATGAGTTGCATTACCTGGACACTTGTGTGGATTGTAGACGCCGTCTCATGGTGCCCCTGGAGTGACAACACTGTTGGCATTCAAAAGTCACCAAAACATCAGCCAGAGAAGTTGTCTGTGGTCACCACTTGCAGAACCACTCTAGTATTTATTGGAGATATTTTACTGATCACCTATTATTATTATCAAAACAGCTTTGCTGTCTATTCCACTCACACAAAAACACGTGAAATTAATTGTCAATCACAGCAGCCGGGTTAGGCTCCGGCACCCCCACGACCCCGAAAGGGACAAAGCAGACAAGAAGATGGATGGATGGATCACATGTGATTTCTAGTTGGACAGTTTGATTACACAGAGCTGTGATTGACTCGGAGTAACGTTGAGTTGTTTCGGTGTTCCCCTTATTTTTTTAACACTGCATCTTTTAAAATCACTTCTGACATTTGCTGCAGCTATATTTGAGATGATCCTACGTGGTATAGGGTCTCTCTTATTTTGAAATTAAGTCACGTGAACCTCTGTCAAAAGTTAGGAACTATTTTATATTTTGAAAAACAAAAAAAAGATTTACGTTTTTTTTAAAAAGGCAATGAGAAGGCGCTGTTTCTGTCTGTGGAGTTTGCATGTGTGGGTTTTCTCCATCTGCTACCATTTCCTGACTTAGTAGATCAGGAGTGTAAAAACTCAATCATACAAGGGGCCAAAATCCAAAACACACCTTAGGTCACGGGGCGAAAAGGATAAACATTTATTGAACACAATAAAACTAAATTTTTAAAACTTTAATTATTATAATTATGAATAAGATATGTAGCATTACCTGTGATAATGCTAGTGTGAATGCTGTAAGCTGAATTGGGCCGCTGACACCCAGCTAAAATCTTAGCTAAATGCCAAATTAACTTAAAAAAACAAAACAAAAAAAAGAAAAAGAAAAAAGAAAGCAACTTAGGTTAGCCAAAACAGCTAGCATGTGGATGAAAAAAATAAGCTAAACCTCAAAATATTCTAAAAACCTGAAAAAAGCATAAATTAGCCAAAACAGCTAGTGTGTAAATATTAGCCCAACTCAAAAACAGCCTAAAAAACAAAAAAAAAACTAAATGTAGCTGAAATGATGGCTAAAATCCAAAAGAGTCTAAAGAAAACTTAAAAAGAAAAGCCTATATTAGTCAAAACAGCTAGCATGTGGCTAAAATGTTAGCCAAATCCCAAAACAGCCCAAAAAATCTTAGTAAATGTCAAAATAGTCAAAAAAGCGAAAAGAATACCAATTTTTAAAACTTCAAAACTGTAACTTTTTAACATAATAACATAAAATAAAATGATCTGGAGGGCCGAATCCGGCCCCTGGGCCTTGACTGTGACACATGTACTGTAGATGATCAAAAAGTAGGAATTAATGACTAATTTTGCACTTAGCTCATATTTTGGCCAAAGTTTATGAAATCTTTTCAAAGAATCTTAAAAAAATAAAAAAAAATCTTTTCCAATGTTTATGTTTTAAATGTGAGCGTATTTAATTGGTTTTAAAGCTGTATGAGAGGCAAACAGAGCAGTAAAAGTGATAAGTCATTTATTGAGGAAATTGTTTTTTACATTACATATCTAGTGGCTATCATTACATGGTGCAAAGTCCTTATGGGATGATATCAACAGTTGTTTCTGATAATCCAACTTTATTTTACAGAAGTGAGATTAGGATAATAGTATTAAACGCCACATATTTACAACTGCTTCTTCTCAAAACTCTGTTCCCAACTTCTCTCCTGCTTTATGAAGCCTCACTTGTGAAGTTCTGTCCTTAAATGTTTGTGTCTAACATAATGAAGGCACCATAAATGAAATGTGTTTGTACACTTCAAGTGTATATTTATCATTCATTCACTTTAGGAATAAAATAATTTATTGCAAGAATGCTAATCTATAAAAGCAAAGTTACTGTTTTACTAGTTCAAACTCTCTTTCACAAGCATGAAAAATGGTTTGTGTGCATTCACATCAACAAAATGAAATCCATCTGTTTATTGTTGTCATAGAACATGGGGTTCATGGTGTTTAGCCTGCAATTCCAAATTTACTTTTTTCTATTTAAATGAAATGTGCAGCTTAAAAAAAAGGGAAAACAATATTTCAGGTTCTTCTTACTCATTAAAAAAACACAAGCTTTGAATTTCCTGTTTGCCATTCTGATTAGCAGACGTAGAAAGAACACAAATGGACATTCAGTCTACAAATCTATCGATGGGTTTTGAACTCAAATGTCCATTTTAGAGCTAAAACCTATTTAACAAACTGTGATTTGTGTCCAGTAAGTTACAGACAACTGTCCTCTACTGGTAAGACTTTGAACTGCAGCCAAATGCTTTAAAACTTTTAATGGAGAATACTTTAAGGGATTACTAAAAACAAATAGTAAACTAGAAAACCACAAATACAAGCGGAAGAAAGTAATTATGGATGACCCAATCAGGTTCATTTGATTTTGAGCATCTGCTGATACAGAGTCGTGATCGGATAATTTTGAACTGAAATGAACACATTTGATAAACAGATTCAGGTTGTGGCTATGTAAATATAGCTGCTGAGAAATTACTTAGCAGAACCAGTAAAATGACCATTAAATGCTTAATTTTGGTCTAGTGTTAAAAAGGTGGTTCTTCAGACGACACGTTTCCCGGTCTGCCTACTCGACGAGGATTCAGCGCTGATGGGCTCTACCCTCTTCACTACCGAGGAAATCCTGGTTATCTTATATTTCTCCAATTAGTATCCGATCACCCGCAGGTCACCTGATCTGAGGCCTAACACACATACAAATACCACGATCATCATCCATAAAACGATAAAGATCAATGGTCCAACCAGAAAACACAGATATAGTATAACGACTAAAGTTATCATTGACATTGAATAGACTACAAGATCAGCATAAACGTTCATTATTGAGAGTAAACTCACTCAGATCTTCCTTAAATGTTTTCTAAAATTTCTCCTTTATCAGCTGACAGCAATCATTTACTTGTGAAAAGTCACATTCTTGTATTTCCAGCTCTGTTTGTATAATTGTAGCACAGCAGTAAACAGACATCTATACCATTCCAATATGGCCTCCAACTTTCTGTACGCAACAAGCTAGCATGTCATCTCTAGTGATATTAACCTCATTGGCTTAGCACAGTTAGCAGGTGCTGTGCAGACAGCCGTCTATTGGCAGAACGGAGAGCTTAACGTTAAAAAGAAACAAAATCCTGATCGGTTTTCTTTTGAAATGCTTTTGTAGGTCACCGTTTGTGTTACCAAAAACCAACAGAGACATTTGTTGTCAGCTTAAGGTGTTTTTTTTTTACTTTGAAAAGTCCAAATCTGTGAACATCTTGCTAGCTTGACTGAACTGTTTTTGTTAGCCTCCTGCTGTGCTTTATGGGAATAACATGTGATCCGTTCCTAACATGGTGGAGTTAATATCCAGAACAATAAACTAGAAATATAAAGCACTGATCTGAATTAAATATATATATACTGATCGGGGGACAACAACCGATACTGACTGATTCATCAATCACATGATCGGATAGGGACATCCCTAGAAGTTATGCATGGTTGGTTCAAAGACAGAAATAAATTATGATTTTTGATGAACATCGAGACACAAACAAATGAAACCACATCCCCAAGTGGGAAAATCCAATCTACTATTAAGACTTTATTTATCTCTACCACTGAAATCACGTTAAAACTGCTCCACAAACAACAACTGATCATTTTACAGTAATCGTTTTCAAAAATGACGTGTATGTACAGGCTCTTCCATAAAAACTGTCATAGTTCAGCTCATCAGTTAGTCACTACACAACAGACGTTTCAGATGTTACAGTGAGTAACAGCTAACATAAAAAGAAGACAGACAAAACGCTAAACCAAAGGTGAGAAAACCGAACGAGCCGATTAGGATTCCTCTTTAATCGGAGTACAGCCAGAGAAAAAACTGTTCTGAAAGCTGGTCAGGATCCTCTTCTTCTTCTTCAGGAAGCTCACCGTTGTTCTTTCTCTGTCGTCGTCTTCGTCCGCGACGTTGTCATCCGCCTCCTCCTCGTCTGCCGTGACGGGTTTCCGGGCCAGCGTCAGGTCTGAGGTGTTCAAGCCTCTGTCTCCAAACTCCATCAGCACCTAAAAAATCAAGTGTGAAGGAAACGGACTCTGTCTTTGCCTTCACTAGAAATTAGAATCAAGACGTGAGGCCTGCTGGGATGGGCGGGGCTTACCTTCTTGGTGGGGGTGCAGGATGGAGGCTTGAAGAAGGTGCTGTTTTCAGGGCTGTTGGAGTCCGGCAGGGATGAAGAATCTTTGGAAACACTTCCTGTGTGACTCAGATCCTGCAGTGGAATGAAACGTGTTTCAGTTCAAATCCAGCACAAACACCACCATCTGGAAAAGCAGGATCCAGGCCTGACCTCGGCCGGAGTCGGAGTGTCCATGTTCCTGCATTTCTCATGGTCGCACAGACAGTTCTCCCCACACGTCATCTTTCCTTTGCGGCAGCGACATTGTTTGTTGCTGCAGCGACCCTTACATGCACACTGCAGACACATGCACACGTTTTAAAACAGATCTCCGTTTTAGCTAAAAAGAAAAGAAGTGTTTTGTTTTCTCACTCCGGATGGTTTGACTTTTCTCAAGGGTCGGGATTTTGCTTCAGGTTTCACGGGTCTCCAGTCATCGTCTTCGTCTTCGTTCTCGTCCTCACTGGGGGACATCAGCTCTGCCACGCTGATGGCCGTGTTCAGATGGGCTTTAGCCGTGGTGAGCCGCTTCTGTTTGGGCTTTTTGTTGAAAAGAAGAAGCGTCAAGAGAAAGTCTGCATTTGAGTTCAGCTGTAGTGCTCTCTCCATCAGTTGGACTCAAGAACATGTCTGGAACTCACTTTAGGAGGAACGTACTCGAACGAATCCTCTGTGTTTTCCTCGTTTTTCACAGCAGGCAGGAGAACCTTTTTCCCACTGGCCAGGTGAAGCAAAGAGAGTTTCTGAAGAAACAGAAAACACACAAACGGTTTATTCTGGCTCAAATTCAACCATAAAAAAGATAAACCACATTCTGAAAATGAGGAATTTTAATGAAATAGAATATTAAATAAAACGAAGTACTGATCCAGGATGAATTAAAATGTCTACAAAGTTTAGTTTGACATCATCCTAGATGTGGAAGTAAAGCTGCTTGTTTAAAGCCAGCAGTCTTTTACGAACCACTAGGGGGCGAACTTTCATTTTTCTACACCAGTGATCCATTATTAAAAACATCACATCTTTAGTAATGCACTATTAAGCGTTGTTAATGAAGTTTGTTTGAATTTAATAGTTTGATTATTTGTATTCAGATTTTAACACCAAGACTGCAGTTTAACTGACTCCAAACCTTAAGCATTAACACAATAACATCTATTGATCCTTGGAAAGTAACATGTAAGAGACAAGAGGGTGTAATAGAAAAAACATGCCAGAGGAAACTAAATTAAACTTTACCTGTTTCACATGCTAGTTCAGTTTTAACACAGTAAGCTAAAATACTTCAATGATAAAATTGGAGGCGAACACATTTCTCCTGTTAATACTATCAATTAAGACGACAAGTCATTAGACCCAAGTGTGTTTTCACTTTTTAACTCTGATGACATTGGTGTTCTATACATGGGGTCAGAGTGTTCAGCCGCTCTGTCCCCCAGCTCTGGAACTCCTTACCCCCTGACCTCCGAAACATCGGCTCTTCTCCCACACTTCTCCAAGAAACCAAAAATTCAGCTTTTCCAACTTGCTTATTTCCACCCATAACTTGACGGCTATGGGCCATTTTATAACTGCATATTTTACTGTGAATTTTAATGCTGCATTATTTGTTTTTATTGACAATATTGTATTTACAGTGACCTTGGGTTCCAAGAAATTTGCCAAACAAATAAAATGTATTATTAATATTATTATGTTCATGGGGTATTCTTCTGATGATGGAGGACATATATAAAGAAAATAGCTTAAAACTGCATTTCTGAGCTACAGAGAACAACGTTTATTGTCCATGTTTGGTTTCCAGTATAAAACGGAATTTAGTTCTTTAGTTTGAAAAGTTACTTTAAATAGTTTTTTTAACATTGTTTCATACATTTTAATTAGATTTTAGAATTTTCTGATGCAGATTTCTAATCTTTTACATTTTTAACTCTATTATTGTTTGGGTGTTTTTTGCCATTTTTTTTTTAATTTTTTTTAAGTTCCTCACAATTAACGCCAGCTCAGCTGTGAGTGCCACCATTACACATATTTAAAATCCATTAAAAAATATAGAAATCAAAGAGAACCTGTCTGAAGTGCTCGTTCTGCTCCACGAGTTTCTGGTTCTGCTCACTTAAGGTCCGTAACTTCTCCAGCTCCTCCTCCTATAATGACATCACAGATGACGTGTTGAGATGTCTTTATTCTACAGGAATGCTCTCTTCTCTGCATCCACACCTGAACGCTGAGGCGCTGCAGCAGCTCCCTCTCCTTTGACCTCCCCTCTTCTCTCTGCTTGGTTTCTTCAGACTCTTCACATATCGGCTTGTTCTGCAGCTGGTTAAGCAGGTAGAGGACCTGCAGAAAACAAGCAAAGCTTTGGATCAATACTGGACCTGACTAGAGATGCAAGGAGGGTTTCTGATGAGGCACCTTCTCCTGGTGCCGCTGCTCCAGCTCCACCAGCTGCTGCTGATGCTCCATGTCCATGGTGGACATCAGGTTTCTGTCCTCCATCATCATCTTCCTTAAATCCTGAGTGCTCCCCTTCTCTTGTTTCAGCTCACTTTCCAGCTTTGCACACGATGTTTTAGCAGACACCAGCTAAAACAGTCCAACAAGAGAGGGAGAAAATACGGTAATTTGACAGTTTGGTGGAAATGCAGGCAGAGGAAAACTGATCCATCAGAGGCAACAATCTGATTTTTCTATTTAGCGAATGAAACTGAGAAAAAAATACTTTTAGGAAAAAAATTAACAAGTTCTTACAATAAAAACTACAACATCAATCAGTGATGTCATGAATTAATTCCCTTCAGACAGTTTTTACCTCCGACATCAGCAGCCGGAGAGCACACTTTGCCTCCACGATGCTCGAGATTCCATCTATGCGCTGTTTCAGGCGGACCTCTCCGTCTGCCGCCAGAACTTTCTGCTGCAGGTCAGCAATCTGGGCGTTTCTGTGAAGACCAACAACAGCAGAAACTCTGATAACATCTGAGGTGAAAATTCACAGACGAGGTGACATTTACAACATACAGTCTCTTTTTTTAGAATTAATTTCTCCTGCTGTTTCCATCTGAATTGATTGGTCCATTTATCCATTTAAAAGACACAAAGGAAGAGGACAATAGAAATAAATGCACATGAATATATCAAATCGATTTGAGAATATTGATATTGAGAAGAAAAATTGTTTAGCCATAATTGCTCCTAATAATCAATAAACATATTTGCATTTATGTGATTTATATAATGATTTGATTAAGTACAACAATTCTCAAATAGAGTTTGATTAATCAAATAAAAGTTGGTTACAGTGTTCCCAAGTTTATCCGGGAGTTCTGTTCTAAATATAACAGATGTTTTAGGACAACAAAACTTCACACCAGGGTTAAAAAATGAAAAGAAGGATCTGATCATGATCAAAGATTTATGTGGATTTGGCAAACTGAACGCACTCTGTACAGGAGACACAGAATGGAGAAGATTAATTGACAAGTTCAACAGCCAATCGGGACACAGAACACACAAAAAAATCTGAAAAACAGCACAAATGGAAGAAAACTTATTTTATCCCATTCCTATTGTGCTTTACTTAAATCATTTACTATATATGGTTACCAGTTCGATCTGGTTCTTAACATCTATTTGAGGTTATTTTTACTTTTTCAGTCCAATTGCAGATTATTTATCAAGTAGCAACGATATAGTTCTTATTGATTATCATCAAAGCAAATACACTAATGAATAATTAATGACAGCACATCATATATCAAGTAGAAAAGAGATTAGCATCAAAAGGTATTATTACAGTAAAATAAAATAACATGGAGATGCTGCATGAACTTCATTTTCCTGCAGGTGAACTTCTATTGGTTTGTTCTGCTGCCTTCTGATCAGTGGTTCTAATGGTTTGCTTATCAGCTTCTATTTCCTTTAAAATAAATGTATTTTACATTTTTGCTTCTAGTGATTTGTTGTATTCTTAAAGGGTTTGTCTTGAGAGCTATGTTCATCTTTGTTTTGGTTTTTAGTGTCATTTAATCCTGTAAAACAAACTCATCCCAGAATGAGCAGAGTTCTTCTGCACAATGAAAGCAAGTTAAAGAAACCCAAATTTTTAGCCTTTAAATTCTTAGATTTGAGATTTAAGAAGTAAGATTTTAACAAACAGTACAAAATAAATGTAAAAATATATAATTTTAAGGGTCCTTTATTTTTACTTTTGAAGAAAATCTCCTTTAAACCTGAAAGTTTCTCTGAATGTGAACAGACTGACTGCTCAGTGCTGAGCTGCTTCCACTCACCTGAGGCCCATCTCAGTCTCCAGGTTCTCCACCTGTTTGGTCAGAGGGGTCTCTAGGGCCCCCTGGCTCTCAAGTTCAGAGATGATGAGAGTGCGGCGCTGCAGGGCATGAATCACCACCAAAGGTTACAAACAGGACAGCGCTTTGGAATCGGCATCCTTTGGTGAGACTTACCCTAATCTTGGGAGCGGGTTTCTCCCCAGCCTCGACCTGCTGCTTGAGGTGAGTGATCTCCTCCGCCAAGACCTTTCTGTCCTCCAGCAGGTCACTGAGGTGACGCCGGGCCTCCTCTGTGCTCACCATCACCTCCACCTCGTTAAGAAGCCACGTCTGGAGACAGAAATGAGATGCCCATCTGTATTTATCTGGAGGAAGTTTCGCTTATTTCTAATGTCATCTTTTTCTGCGTACCTTCACTCGTGCTGCAACGCTTTCTACACCTTTGCTCATGGCGTCTTTGCGCTTCTCGACCACCTCGCTTCTCTTCTGCAGAGCATCTTTCAGCCTCTTGTTTGCTGCTGCCGCCTGCAGTGACATCAGGGAAAAGAAACCTCTCTTTGTTAATTAAAAAAAAAGTGCAAAGAAGAAGTGTGATAAAGGTCCTAAAGAGCCGCATTTCACCTCTTCAGTTTTACGGCGCAGGACGTTTGCCTGTTTCTGGAAGTCCCTCTCAAGTTTGATCATCTCGTACTGCCTTTTACGATCCTGTAAGACATAAAAAAAACACATTTGAATTCTTCAAAATGCTAGAAAAAAATCAGCATTTGCTCCAACTTTAAAAACACAACAACCAGACTATTTTTCTAGAAAACTCTGTTACCTTCCAACACTTATTTGCTGGTAAACTTGATGCAATAGTTAAAATAAAATAAAATAAACAGAAAGAAAAGATACTTTGTGCTTCTTTCTCCTGAATGATTTCCACAAACCTTTTCCTTCAGCTGCAGGACCTCCCTGTCTTTTTTGCTCTTCCAGAGCCGGAACTTCTCCGAGTCCTCCCTCATTTGCCTCATCAGCTGCGTGCGCTGACTCTTCATAGCCTGAAAAGAAATGGATCATTCGTGTTTTTGGTAAAGATTAAAATCTTGAGATCCATTGCCCTTTGTACTATCCTAGACATGTTTACATTAAAGGTGGGATTATCTGGCTCCCACAAAGCAGCGCACTGAATTTTTTTAAGGATTTTTTTTTCTGTGACAGACATAAAATCCTGTCCACCTTTGTCAACTTATATCATGGTAGGGATCACACATCAATATAAGGGTGGGGTCATTTGGACCCCATAACATAGCACAAGGGTTAAAACATCAATGGAGCTGAAGGATTCCAACAAAATCTGGTTCTTAGTGGATTAAGTATGATTAGTGAATCCAGTCACAGATCAAACCACAATTCTTGCTAGCTAACATATTTTAATGGTTGCTGCATGTATGTTTTTTTAACTGGATTAAAAATTAAAAAATTATTTATTTACTCACCATCATTTATACCTTCATCTAGACCAGAATTAACTAAACAAATAAGATAAAACACAAAGATTTTGAAAGAAAAAAAAATGTTTTTAACCACTTTTAACAAAGTTTAACTCAAGTTTTATTTGTTAACTTTCTGGTTAACTTCAGCAGTAAACAAAACATAATTGGATTGTTTTACATCAAACCCTGAAAAAGTTCTCCACGGATTTTCCATCGTTAACATTTGCTGACTGTTTTAGTAAATAGATGACAATAGTAAGCAACAGCTAAGTAATAATGATTGTGTAACAACTTGAAAACACTCAGATCTTTAATCTAAATCAGGCGTATCAAACATACGAGCCGCATACAGCCAGCCAGATGGTTTAATGTGGCCCAGTCATGAAGTGAAAAAAAGATATAAGGATGTTGGGGAAAAAAAGCAAGTTTCTAGCCTTTTCCTGAGGCGAGTTATGGTCATTTAAAGAAATGGCCTCGATGTGCAATTCCGCCACTAGGGGGAGCCATAGAAAAGACACACCAGCATAACAAAAGTTCTAGAAATAAACAGAAATTCTTTGCAAGCACATCTGAGTAAGATTCATTTAGGTTCCCTGCCAGCCTCACCGCTGTTAAGTTGTTATATTGTCCACTTTGTGATTTTATCTGTGAAAGGTGATCTATAAGCAAAAATGTACTTACTTACTTACTTATAAATTCCCACAATTCCCAAAATGTTGTCAAAAAGATAACAGTAACAGCTCTAAGGATGTAACAATTCTTCAAGAATTGTCAAAAAAACGATTCAAACTTGTCAACACGTTAATCGATGCAGAAAATTAAAAAAATCGGTTTGTCATGGCCTGTGCCTAAAAGAGGTGAACAAAATATTGGTATGGTGAACTATCGCGATATTTCAACTCACAAATGATTACCGGTCCTCTAATATCAAAAAAGTTCACCAGGGGGGCGTTTCCTGTGAGCACGACAGTGAAATGCAAGGATGCCGTAGCGAACCAGTCGTCAATTTTGACTGGACCAATACGTTTTTAGACTAAATGCCTAAAAACATAGTTGCGTGGGTAAAGTGTGAACACGGAGTGCACTTTGCTCCTTTTCCACACGCAGTGGGGAGGGGTATACAGATGAAAACGCACGCGGGACGCGGAGCGGCCGCGAGAAAAAAGGTCAGAGCTGTGTCTGTATTTTTCTAAAGTAGAAGCAGACAGCCCGCGCAATTTTTAATGTAACATAACATGGTTTGTAGAGCGGGAACAGCAGTAACCTGTACAAACACCATGCTTAAATCCACCAGATTCTAGATGAGTAGTGCACTGCCTCTGACCATCCAAGTAAGACTTCTAGCAGCGTTATTGATCCAACAGGGGTGTATGCTAGCGGTACACACGTAGAGAACATGATTAAAGTGTTGATTATCAAAGATAAGTGCAAGAAATTTTAATAAAAAGAGGAGGAATGAATATGGATACCAGCACTGTAAAAAACAATGATCATATAATATTAACAGGTTGAAAGTTCATATCGTATAGAAATTTTATGACTAAGAAAATCAAAACCTTCACTTGGAGTCCAGAAGGAGCTTGGGCTCTGGTGTGGAGTACCTGTATCTCCTGCATGAGCTTGCTGACTTTCTGCACGGATGACTCCTTGAGTTTGAGCAGCTTGGACTGGTCCAGCAGCTTCTTCTTCATGTCTACAAGCTGATGTTCCAGCTCCTGCAGCCTCTTCCTCCGCTGCTCGCTCAGCCTAAGGAAAGTTTGAGGTGAGAGAAATGAGGTCCAGGTTCAGGAAATTACCAGAACTGTAAAGATTTTTATGGTAAAACGGTGCCATACTTGGCCTGGTTTGTGTCTTTCTTTGCAGATTGAAGGGCTAAAATGAGATCCTCCTTCTCTTTCTGTAAGGAATCCACAGCTGACTGCAGAGACTGGACGTTTTTCTGAAAGACAAAATCAGGGATTAATGGACTATGAATTATCGTGTGAACATCTTTATTCTACATACAGCTAAATGATTTTTTTAAGGTGGATTATTTCATTTTCACACAGAAAATCTTTATTTTTTTCATGAATGTTTCAGACTGAGAGGAAAAATGTTCACCTGGTGCGTGGACTGCATGGGTTCCAGCTGACTGTCGTTCTCACACATCTTCCTGACAAAAGCCTCCTTCAGGCTCAGCACTTTGTTAAGCTCGATCAGCTCTTTAGAGAGCTGCGCTTGGCGCAGAGCATGATGGGCCGTAAAGGCCTCCGGAGAGTCCCTCATGGCTGCAGCGTCCTGGATAGGAAACAGATTTTTGTTTTGTTGAAAACAAACAAACAAAAAAACTCAAAAAGCATCTTGACAATAGCTTCTAGTTACTGCGGGGGATGTGTCGGCTGAATTCTTGCCGCCATTCCCAGAAGCCTCAGGAGGTTCCTCCCCTGCAGTCATGGCGTTGAGGGAGGCGGCCATGCCTGCGCTCTCGTTCTACAGAAGAAAAAAAAAAACACAAAGCAAACTTAAATTATGTTTTCTGATAGATTTCGTCAAGACATGTTGATACTTTAAAAAATAAAAGATTTTAACTCTTTCACAATAAGTAAGATTACCTTTAGCTCCAAAATCAAGTCCTGCAGGTTCTTCATCACCTCCACGTTCTCCTTCAACTCCTGATCCTCCAGCGTTTCCAGAACCTTTTCAAGATCAACTGTGCATCTGCAAATGTTTGTATAGAAAACTAAACGTGATGACTTCGATGCTGAAGCTTCATATTTTTATGCAAAAAAATTACATTCTGATTCAAAAAATGAGACAAACAGATGAATAACCTCCATCACTCTAACTTTTAAAGTCCCACTCTGATCTTTTTTTATCTATTGCAAAAGTGTTCCCATGGTCTATTATTTATAATGATGAAAATGGAAATAGATCAACAGATGATCAAAACTTTCATGAATTTTCTTAAACTACTGAAAGGACAAAAAGAAAAGAATAAATGTATCTACTGTTGTTCATATGGACAATCACTCAGTCCAACACTGACACCAACAGAAACGGTTGAATACTTTCCTCATTAAGAATAATGCGTGTAGAAATGTGTCATTTTAAGAAAAGCCCCAAAGAATTCTACTTCCACATCTTCCTCTTCTCATAGATAATCGTATTTTCTAAGATCGCCTCTGAAGATTTGACATCAAATAGAGACCTCAGACCCCCAAGGGTCACAGTTTTCTACACATCCTGACACTATATTCTCAGATACGGTTAGGAACGTCCATTCTGAAGCCGTAAGACTAGAGGAAGATAGAAAATGAGGCCTGAATCTGGTCTAAAACACAAACTGTAAATGAGAACTGGACTGAGTGACCCCTCCCCCTCGTTTTCCAAACAGGAAAGATTTGCTGGTTCCAACAAGCCAAATTCCCATAGACTTCTATTGAGAAATAAACAGCTATTAGTCCGAATAATCATTCTTGCTCTGCAACATTTTCATAACACATACTTGATAATCCTGCTTTTTTTTTTCATGATTTTTTTCTCAAGTTATAAACTGCCCAATCAGATACCTCAATAAAAGGTATTGACTATTAAAATAATCGTTTGTGGCAGCTCTACTAAATGCAGGCAGAAGTCTCAAGCTACGTTCACACTGCCTTCACGTGCGTTCAAGCGACCACTTCCAATGAAAGGTCCATGTAAAAGTGTGTTTTGGGCTCCTGTGTTTAAAACTCTCTTGTTCACACATAGTTACGCAAGTTTCTACATGCAAAGTGTGTGGCCATTGATTGCGGGTTAAAAGTTAAACTGTTGACCAATTTTTGGCAGTGATGTATTAATGGGGCACCGTCTAATTCATGGGCCGCTTGAAAATTGATCACCAAGTTAAATTAATAAATGCAGTTTTTGCCCAAAAAGAAAGTCTGGAGCAAGATTTCAACATTTCACAACAAACATCTTCAAACTGTAGGTGGTGGACATGTGCTAGGAAACAGCAGAAAAGAAGAAGAAGCCCCACCCTGTTTGTTCAGTGTGAACACCATGGTTAAACGCCCGGAGACTTACGCTGCGTGGTGCTGCAGTTCTTCCAGTTTACTATGGAGCTTCTCGTTTGCCTGTTCGCTCTGTAAATAAAAATAAACCGGCAAACAAATGTTAGAATAAGAAACAGTCAGAATACCTAAGATCTAACTAGCTACTGTCACAAAGTTCATCTGGTTTCTGACTTTTTACATGTGTGCTAACCTGTGTAACCCAATCGCTAAAGGACAATGTTACCGCATGCTATGAGCTCACACTAAATGTAATTATTTTCCAGCACTAGGAAAAAGAAACAGGCTTCAGAGGAAGCAGATAAAGCTACACATCACACTCTGATGGTTTTGTGGAGATCTCCTGACAGAGGTTGAACCCGTCACCTTTAATCCAAACACTCCAGGAGGAACTGAGCAGAAACCGGATGCTAAGCTAAGTTTAACATTTTCAGAGGGACGTTAACAAACTGACAGGCGGGAAATAGAAGAAATGGATCCAGAACAGCAGGACGACATGACTGATTAGTTTCTGTACTCAGAATTTGACCTAAAAACGTGCAGATGGTTTACAAAATGAGTGTTCCTGCTGCTGAAACACACTTGTGTGTATTTTGGAGTGTCTGGCTCACCATGATGATCTTCTCAAACATGAGAGCCGTCTGTCCGGCCGCCTCGCTCAGCTCTCTGCTCAGCTTGCTGTTCTCGTCCTGCAGAGCGCGGTTCCTTTCCACAAGTTTGCTCACATTTTCCTCAGAACCCGACCTGTAAAACGCAGCATTTAGCTCTAAATTCTCCTGAAAGTCACACATTTATGTGAAACGTTGTCAATTGATCTTACCCGGAAAGCACAGGAGCCACCCCTCCTCGAGCATGCAGAAGCATCACCTGCAACTCCTGAACCTGTGAAGTACAGGCACGTTTGGACCTCACGATAAACATGCAACACTCCATCGTTTTCATGTTCAGGGCTGAACACAGCAGGCAGTCGGCATACCTGCTGCTTCAGTCGGTTCATCTCCGCCGCTCTGGGATCGATGTTCACAATGGGTTTGTTTTTGATCTTGCGAGCTCTGTCTGCGTATCTCAGCGTGTTGATGGTTTCCTCCATGTTGGAGTCTGCGGGGCTGACGCATGCGATCATCAGCGTGTGGCTGTTTCCTCCCAGAGAATCTGAACAGACATGAAGAAAAAAAAACCCCAAAGGGGATCACTGTACTCGCCTTTAACACCAACTTCTTCCTTTTATTTAGAGAAACGGCTGTTTTCTAACTAAATTTAAATTCTTACCAGCTGTAACAGAGAACATTAAATGAAGATGTCTCTTTTATTTTTATAAAATGTAAGTTCTAAAGACTTCATCTCTTTATTATGCATTTAAAAAACTATGAATGGCATAAAAAGATAAAATAGAACCACAAGAATGAAAATGTATGTATAACAAAAAACTGAAGTCTGAACATAATAACAAAAAAAAACTAATAAAATAATAGTAAATACTTTCCATGTTAATTTTCATCTCTTTATCTGTAGAAATTGATTAAATAACTTGATAAAACTACAACTTCTAACATCCCTGAAGGAACATTCAATTAAATTCATCTAGTCCCACCACCCTGCTCTTTTTTTAGTTTTCTACACTTGGACTGCAGTCAAACTTTAAACATAATTTACTATGTGACGCTCCACTTAACTTTTAGTCTTAGTCATTTTATTTTGCATATAGATCTTTAAAGTAAATTAGAAATACATTTCCTTATACTTTGAAATAACCTTATTTGTTCCATGTTATTTATGTTCCACAATTAAATCTCTTTTAAAGATGTGCAAAAAGTTTTTTAAAGTTGTTTTTGTAGAGTTAGATTTTAAGTTTAAATTATTCTATTACTTATATCATCCTCCTTTCTCACTGAACAGAGCTTCAGCTTTCTTTCTTTCTAATTTTACAGCTAATTTGTGATCCATTTTCAGGGTCATAAGGTTGCTGGAGCCAATCCAGCTACTGTTGGGTGAAAGCTGGGTAGGACCACACAATCACATTCACACCTAGAGGCAATTTAGAGTCACCAATTAAACTGTTGCGTATGTTTTTGGACTGTGGGACTAAATCAGAGTGACCCACACATGCACGATGAAAAATATGCAAACTCCACCCAGAAAAGTCCCAGCTGGGATTCAAACCTGTGAAGAGAGAGTGCCGACCACTGCACCCCATACAGCTTTATGTATTATCTACTAAATCACATAATTTCAGCAAGTTAGATCAGATGAATGATAAGTTTGTGTGATATAATAATCCAACAAATAATACTTGTGCTCTTATTTTGAAGGATGTATTCAGGTTACTGTGAACTATTCAAAGTATTTCTCAAATACTTCACATAAGGTGAAACTTTATCCTTATTTAATGCTTTAACCTTTTAAATTAAAGTTTACCCTGCAGGAGGCGGGTGAGCTTGGAGTCCCTGTAAGGAACAAAGGTGTTCTTCTTGCTTTCATCGCCCAGAGCACTGATCACATTCCCCAGACATAACAGACCACGATTGATGCTGATGCCTGCAGACACAACAGGAGAAAGCTTCATTCAGAAACACAAGCCTGAAAACATCGAGATGACAGAGAACAAGAACTCACACATTCAATCACCAACATCGCTGACAGGTTAGTTAGTGGTTGGTAGAGTCTGCTGGTTTTCATGTGACAAACCAAACAAGAAGGAAAAGTCTGATCATGGTTCCAGATGCAGAGCGGTTTGACCAAACCAAGAACCAGCGAGGAGCAGAAAGGCCCCAGAACAGTGAATACAATAAGCAGAGGTTTTCCAGAAATCAGGAAGAATCGTTAAAAAAAAAAAAAGTAATATAACCAAATTTAAAGTCCTAAATTTACAGTTTTTTTCCCGCAAATTTACAAGATTAAAGTGGAAGTGTACGTGATGTGCAGCAGCAGACCAAAGGTTTGGTCAAAGGGTTTTAGATTTGAACAGGTAATCAGAATGCTTATTGATAATGTTAAAAATGTCTGGAAGCTCATGTGTTTATTAATGTTTTAATCTTTGATGGGTGGCTTGCAGGATCTCCTGTTGATGAATCCATCGATATCCCTGCACCTGTCTACTTCTAACCGTATCTTCCTCCACAAAAGACAAGATCTTCTCCAAGTCTTTGTGATGCTTCTGTCTGAACAGGCCCAGTTTTTAGAATATTCTTCGATGCTCTTATGCTAACGTAACAGACTATTTTCATCCCTCTTTGTTGTTTTGTCTTGAAACAGGACGTTTCATCTGGAGGAGGGGCTATTTCTAACACTTTTCATTTCCCTTCGTGTTCCTTGTGCGCATGACAGTTACATGACATAAGGTGACACATGGATTTCTGGGTAAGTTAATGATAAGGGCAGAATAAAGTGCTGGTGATGCAAACGTGCGTCTCTGAGCTCCTTCTTTTACATATGAAACTCTGCATTACAAACACTGAATCCCAGAAAGCGGCTACACTAATAATAATTTGATTTTGAGTCGCCAAAAGGTTCAGAATTTCTTCGTTTTTGAAACCAATACAGAAAAAGAGCTTCAAATGATGCTCCACGTCTTTCATCTTCAAGCACGTCTCCCGGGAACCAAACTTTTATGTTTTTTCTTTGAATTT
>NC_050525.1:8423937-8439707 GCF_002922805.2 Oryzias melastigma
AAAAGACAAGATCTTCTCCAAGTCTGTGTGATGCTTCTGTCTGAACAGGCCCACTTTTTAGAATATTCTTCAATGTTCTTATGCTAGCGTAACAGACTATTTTCATCCCTCTTTGTTGTTTTGTCTTGAAACAGGACGTTTCATCTGGAGGAGGGGCTATTTCTAACACTTTTCATTTCCTTCTGTGTTCCTTGTGCGCATGACAGTTACATGACATAAGGTGACACATGGATTTCTGGGTAAGTTAATGATAAGGGCAGAATAAAGTGCTGGTGATGCAAACGTGCGTCTCTGAGCTCCTTCTTTTACATATGAAACTCTGCATTACAAACACTGAATCCCAGAAAGCGGCTACACTAATAATAATTTGATTTTGAGTCGCCAAAAGGTTCAGAATTTCTTCGTTTTTGAAACCAATACGGAAAAAGAGCTTCAAATGATGCTCCACGTCTTTCATCTTCAAGCACGTCTCCCGGGAACAAAATTTTCAACTTTAAATAATGTGAATTTACAAGAAAAAAAAGTCTAAAATTTAGCCTGTGATTTTCAAAGTCACAAATATACAATTGTATTCTTCTAATTTAACATTTACGACTTTTTCCTCGTAAATTCACGACTAAAGCAATAATTTTTTGCTTGTAAAATGGCCCTAATACTCCATCCTAGTCTTTAAACACCATGAAAGTAAAAAAAAAAAAGAATACATTTTTACCTTCTTTCAGACGATCTCCTTCCGCTTTGGTTTTCTTTTGTCTCTCAGAACCAGCGAGGTCCACCAGGTGAAACTTGGAGACGATGGAATCCACTCTGAGACAGACATTAGACTTTACTGTCCACATACAGTTCTGTGGTACAAAATAAAGGCTTTCTAAATCCAGATTTAGGCTAACAACAATTTATATTTAAAAAAAGCATTTCAAAACCCAACATCAGAACTAAAATAAAATATTTTCCTCTTAAAATACTCTACCTCTTTCTGTGACTAATGATTACAAAGACACCAAGTTAAATATTGTTGTTCAAATGAAGAAAATGGCAGCTTCCATCAATAATACCCATAAGATCTGAGGTTCACTGAAAGTTACAAAAACATCTGTAATTGAAAACCCGACTGACTTGTTCAAGCCTCTCCGCTGCTCCAGAGTGATGGTGAAGATCGCGTGGGAACGTGAAGACGCTGCGTTCATCGCTGTGGAGCCAACGGTGCGAGCGGCATTCCCGAGCTCCAGACAGTTCACCATCTCTTGGGCAGAAAACACCTGCCGCTCCGTCAATCCCACAATCTGAGAAAACAAGAAGCAGCAGAATAAAAAACTGTAGATAAAAACACAAATCCTGACAACAACAGGAAGCTGCGTTGTGGTCACCTTAATCCCATCCTTAGGGTCTTCTCGGATGCTGATAGAAGGTTTGTCTTTAGACGAACACAACAAGTCCAGGATGTCTTCATTGTAGATCTACAACCACAATTTAAAAATTTAAATGTTGGTTGTTGCATCAAAATCTGTACTTATGCATAGTTTTCTCAAGTAAAAAAGTTGAATAAAGACCTCCAGATAGGATATTGAAAGGGAGAAATCAGAGTCTGTTTTCATCTCCCTCTCCTCGAAGATCTTCTTGATCACTCTGGGAATAACTCCAACTGACGGGTCGTTCTCCTGAGCCGAAGTGTACGTCCCCCCCATGGAGTAGGTCTTCCCTGATCCCGTCTGTCCGTAAGCCAGAACTGTTGCATGGTAACCTGCGAGAATGATTTAAGCAGGAATGAAATTTAAAACAAACACAGCTAAAAATAATAAAAAAATGTTAAACATGTTTATTTGCATGATTCAAACAAAACAAAAAATACTGCAGTTTTCACCTCGAGAAAACGCATCAAATCATCAATCTGCCTAAAGAGATTTTTACCTTTGAAAAGCCCGCGGAGTAAAGGGGACACAGCAGAAGTGAAGACCTCTTCTTGTTCAGCAGTGGGCTCAAACACATAGTCGTAGGTGAAAGCCTTCTCTGTGCCAACGATCACCTGAAAACAGAACAGTTGGGCTGCTTTTAGTTAGACGTCCACTGTGCTGTTCAGGGCATTCCTCGTCAATGTCATAACTTCTTTAGGGACATATATTTACATTTTTTGTAAATCATAGGTATTGAGAACATTACCTGTGGCTCCCCAGGGACAAATCCAAGGCAGCACTGGCATCCTTCGTTGATTTCCTTGGGTACCAGCGGGCGACAGCGCAAAGCAACCCGCACTGGGATCACTTTTGCAGCCTCGTTTGTCATGACGTGAGTCTCCTGAGCAGAACTACACCAAAGACAAACAAACAGATGGCACTTGGTTGTAAACAAAAGTTCTTAAGGCTATTAGTTAATAGAAAATAATATTATCAATCAATAAGGAAAAAGTGTCAAGAATTTTTGCAATACTTGACTTGCAATCCAAAAATTAAAAAAGGTTTTTAAAATCAATTAAAAAAAAGTGGTTTTACAAGGAAGCAATTTTGCCTTCTTGAAAACTTTGATCTACTCGCCAACAAAAGTTAGTCACAATGGATTCAAAACAATAGAAACAAAGGCAACTAGTCTAGTTTTTCTAATGGCCTTAATACACGCACATGCGCACTAACAGCAGAATGATGCTAACCTTTGAAACATAGACTGTAAAAAATAATTATTCTTATACAGTCTATGCTTTGAAATTTAAGTCATTTTTTAAGCAGCTATGTTGACTGACGCATGTGCTACATGGGTGTTGGCAGATTATTTTCAGCGTTTAAAATGAAATGTATGTGAATGTAAACGTACATTAAAAATGTGAGGTCTTGAAGTTCACCACCAACCTAACTACGGACAAAAGTAGCTAGCAACATTAGAGATGTACAACGAGGTAACCAAGTTAGAACTGTAGTTTTCAGATGTGATTAGATCAATAATCACTCCATTATGTTTTACGTTATCGTTTGGTTGACTTAAAAACTCTCCTAAGTAGGTTGAGTAACGTACCGTTTCCAGTTTCAGTGCTGATATTCAGATGTCACAACAGCCGCATTTAGTGGTTGTTTGTCGGCGAGCGCTATCGCTTAAATGCCAAACGTCAAATTGTAAAAACAAAAATGCTCCAAAATATTTCAATTAATTTAATAAACGTTTGTCCTTTGTCCAAATACTTAGACCAGTATTGAGGGTTACCGCCCGCCACTTTCAAACGAGCAGCTCCGCCTTCTTCTTCTTCTGGTTCTTATTGAATACGGAACTAAGTGAACCAAGCAGGATTGCTGCCCTCTGGAGGACAAAAGAGGAAATGCACAAAACAAGATTCCGAGTGAATGAATACATTTCCTCTCAGGGTCTTTTATTTAATATTATGTCATTTCTAAAAAATGAAAGATGAATGGAGCGTAGGATTGATATTCTATTTAGTCCATTTTAATCACTTAACTTATAAACTGCTAAAGTAATCATTTTACAATTATGACTATAAACTGAAAAAGATGTGATCAATTTAATCTGCAATACTTAAAGACAAAATATACAGAACCTGAAAAAAAAAAAAAATAAATAAATAATCTGGATAATGCAGTAATTGTTCCCCACGTTCAACCAAAAACTCGAACGGTTTCGAAAGAGTATGTGTATCAGTGTGTGGGACAAAACTGTGAAACGGGCTTGAAAAGCAATATAAACAATGTAAAGGCATCAAACAATTTACATTGAAACTGAAAGAGAAATTGTTATCAAAGTATACAACTGAATAATAAAAACTACTGTAATTTAAGTATTTTTTAAATTGTAAACTGGTGACTGTGAATAATTTGTATGATTTTATTTGTGAAAATGAGAAAAATTGAAAGCTGTGGTCATATTGTATTGTTTTGTTTGTAATTATATACTGGGAACTATTTATGTTACAAGATAAAGACATAAAGGGATAGGCCTAAACAAGCATTTCCTATCCCCTTTTCAAACATGTATTTATTGACTTTATTTTGTGACTTTTTCTTTAGAAACGGAGATTGTATTGTTTTTTTTTTACTGTGTTTTATGCTTTGTATTTTTTTCTTTACATGTTTGAAATAAATCTTAATCTAAAAAAAATGTATTTTTGTGTAAATTAATACAGATTCAAAGATCAATTGTTGTGTGTCTAGAAAATCAATACTCTTCCTTCAAAACTATGGAGTTTGGCGACATCTTGTGGCCAGCAGCTGCAATTGTAACTTGAGGCGATCTTGAAATTATTGGAACTTCCTCAAGTAACCAGAATAGGCAGGCGTTCATCACAGATACCATAAAATTCTAAAACTGAATTAATTAAAAAAAAACAATACAGGATTTATATGATGGAAAACAGACTATGTATAAAAACCATCAAACTAAAATATGTATTTAGATATTATTAATTTAGGTTTAAAAATAATATGTTACCACTTATTATGATGACTTAAAGGTCCACTGTGCAAGACTCCACCCTAGGCATGCCTGCCTTGCTCATTTTGGGACTAAAACTATGTATGTCTAATATAGATAGACACAATAAAAGTTAAGATGGCAGAAAAAAAGCAGGTATTCTGGGGCTCCAACAAACAGTGTTTGTCACTTTATTAATAATACGTAATTATAATATTATAGACTTATATGAATTTAACAAACACATTTTCTACATTTCTACACATAGTGGTTGATAACAAACTACATAAAATAACAAAATGACCCAAAGAGCCGACTTGTTTGGGAGCCAAACAAGTCGGCTCTTTTTAATGAGTCGATCCAAAACAGCAGGACAGAGTGCACGACATGCTGGCTTCTTGTCCGTGGCTTCTGGAGGACACTGCTGCCTGAGAGGCCTCCAATTCCTTAGGAGTGATCACCCTGGCAGCAGGCGCCCTGGCAGGATGGAGGGGTGAGACGGGGCAACTCGGTCTCACTTCCAATTGAGGAGGGATGCAGCCAGCCTGGGTCTCAATAAACACTCCTACAGCCCGGAGCAGCTCTCTGGCTGGGACCCGGTGGACTGGTCCGATGGCAGGCAGAATATCGATCAGACATCAGTGTAGTTTAATACATGTGCAGTTAAGTATGTATAAGAGGGTGCTTGATTGGCCGTTCTGCATGTCAATCAAGTGATGTACTTCACGGTGAGAAGGATTATTCACTGATGGAAAAAGGTATATATGTACATAATACTTGTTTATATTGATACATTGGAGGACAGAAAGAGAACATTATTAGGTGTTATTACTCCCACTGAAAAAAAAACATCAGACATGAACAGGGAAGTCAGTTCACAAATAATCATATTTCATTTGCTTTGAAATGACTAAAGTTTTTTATATATCAACATTGTTTGCTGTTTTCTGAAATAGTCAATGTTAGAAGTAATCTTCAGAGCTGGAGCTAAACGTTTTCAGGTGGAATAACGTATTTCTTTGAGTGTAAAGGGCCCTCCCTTCCTAACAGAATACCTGCTTGTGTGCTGATGTTAAGAATATACGTAGGAGTGTTCATCTCGTTTATAGACCAGCTATGGTCGAATTCAAAGTGCAAATGTGTGGAGGTGGGTGGGTTAGATACTACTTCAGTTCTGTTAATAAATTACTCAGCTAAGAACGGAGGTTCTACTGACCATCTGTTATTAGCATTTTTAACACCCTCATAAAGAATACAAATATTAACAAATATACAAATATTAACAAAAATACAAATATTAAGTGTTCACTTATGTTAGCGATATGCTAGCTCTGCCGCGTCACTGCGTTAAAACTAAATCCCTTTGACCTTCATATAAGGTTAAGGGCAAAATCATTTAACGTGACTGATTTGGCAAGACCAATGAGTTATATCGGCTGGAGTCGCTCCGCTAGCTTGTTGCATGCGCAAAGTTGGACGCCATATTGGATAGGGCGAGATGCCTATTTACTGCACAAACAAAGATGGAAAAAAAGAACGCCTGTGAGTGTGTGCGCACCTATGTGTTTCAATGAAAAGTCAATGCAAAAGTCAAAAAGTCATTGCACACCAGAATTCCTGGCGTAGCGCGCATTGCTGTGCAAGTTTTTAAGTCGGTCGCGAGCTCCACGCTCAAATCTGGCACGCACTGTGCGCGTGCTGAATGTTCAACCTAGTTCAAGGTGCTTACACACCAGCTGCACGCTGCAAGTGGTACCCAGACCGGAGCTGCGCGCTCACACAGGAATTGGCAGGAGATTCTTCTTCTCTTGCAAAGCAGTGAAAATCCCCCAAATCTTGCTCCAGGCCTTTTTGTTTTCCCGATTCTGTTCCTTTAGTGTCTGTCTGGGTGTCACATTAATCCAACCGGGTTCAAACCGCAATGATTCATTTCTCTTTCATGATCATGTTTGGCCCTTCTGTCCTTTGACTGGTCAATGTGCTGCGCCGCTGCGATTTTGTGTAAAAATGTTGAACCGGGTTGAACATTCAGTGTGCTCTCAGCGGCTGGGGGAGGTTGCGCTGAGCAGACGCAGGTGCAGAGCGGTCCGTCACATGGAGCACAACATGAATAGAGTATGAAAGGATTTGTGATCATTTCAGTATTATGTGAAATTGTTTATTTGTATTGAATCCTTTCTGTTGGTAGAAAAACAGACAGGTTGATGTAAGTGGCAAAAAGCAAACATATTTGGCCTTAAAATACCTTTAATTCATTGTTTTCAAAGAAAAATCGGGGGAAAAAAATTGAAAACAATCAAAATTGTGACTTTAAAACTGTGAATAAAATTGAATCGTGGCTTGACTGAATCATTACATCCCAAACAGTGGCTTTTCAGGCCTGGACTTGGACATCCCTGGTGTAATGAGTAAATGAAGCAAAATAAAATGACACAACTGTCGAAAAATTGTTTTTTTCCCTAAATATAAAAATAAACGTGAATCCATCATGTCTGTAAATTCATTATCTGTATGTGTGAAACAATGGAGCGGCTTTAATTTCTGCTGACCAGCTGGGTAGCTCTTTATGGATTAGACAGGGAAGGTAAAGTCTCAAACTGTTTCGGTGCAAAACCCGTTCAGAGGGTTTACCTACTTGCCTAACTCTGTAGACAGGGCGGTCTAGATAGATCTGGGCTACTACAACCTGATGTTCACTTTCCCACCTGTCGCTAAGTTTTCCCTTCTAACCTGCTCCTCTGGTCTAAAACCAAAACCTGCTCTCCCTGAAGCAGGGGGAAACCTTGGAAGTCTTGTCATAAATGTTCTTGTTTTAACTGGCAGCTTGGAGTAAAAAGGTTGACGCTCTGTTGAAGGCATAAGTCAACTGCTGATGATGTTTGCTCACCCACTTTGTTGTGGTAGCGGTATTCATCAACCTCGCCGATCCAGTCAGCATGTCCACAGTGGTTCTAAGGTGGGGGCCAAATATTAGAGAAGAGGGTGCATATTTGGTCAAGGGATGGACAGTGTCATTGTAGGCTTGCCTTGGTCTTGTACAGCACACAGGGGGGGGGGGGGTTAATATAACTTTGAACAGTCTTTTCCATCTGGGGCCAAAAAGAATTCCTGCTCAGTGTAGCGAACATACGATCTGGATGCCCACTATTTTGATGACAAAATTCCACCAAGGTTGAAGTTTTATTCCTTGGGACCACCAGAGCGTTTCACAGGTTAAAGAGTCTCTCACTCTCCTGCATAACTCTCCCTCAGTCATTTCAAGTTTCCTCCACTGGTGAAGAAGTCTCTTTACACCTGTCTTTCTGCTGTACCTGGTAACCCACCTTGAGTCAGATAGTCTTGAACCTGACAAACTGTAGGGTCTCTCTCTTGCTCGAGTCTCCATATGGGCAGGATTCCACCTGTAGCCATCAAAGGGCTCTTCAGTCCCGTCTGGAACTTCCATGGCAATTGGTCGCCACCACTCCCTGGGTCTGTGGAGGCAATTTGGAGTCTGGACAAACATTAGCATTAGCGTGGTCTTTCCCCCTAGCTTTGCTGTCTGTAGGTGTACAAGGGCATTATTGTCTGTCACAACAATAATCTTTGCACCCCACAAACAATCTTTGAATTTCTCCACCAGGGACAATTTCATCGCCAACAGCTCAAGTTTAAAAAGCTGTAGTTAGTGTCATTACATTCCGCGGGGGGTGCAGGCTTCGACTGGCATATGTAATCACTCGTTCAGCCCCATCCTGTTCTTGGCCTAATGCAGCACCCAAACCACAGTTGCTGGCATCTGTATAAACAATAAAAGGCTTCGTAAAGTCAGAATAAACCAGGATTGGTGCTTGTAACAGGCATTGCTTGAGCTGCTTAAATGCCACTTCGGACTCTTTAGTCCATTGGACGAGGATGATTGTCTGCACCTGCTCCTTGATGAGCCCCTCAAAACTTTGTTTAGGGGTTTAGCAATCTTCAAAAAGTCTTTAACCCTCTGGAACTGACAGACACCCTCAGGCGTCCTGCTGTGGGATCAAGGTGATAAAACTGTCCAAAATGAACTTTAACTTTTATTTATGTTCTGTAACTGATATTTTTATTGAATTAAAGGGGGGATATGGTCCTTATTTGAAGTTTTTGGACAAAATCCATCTTTTTATTTTAACATATTAGGCAGAAGATGAAATTTGATCTGATGGCTGCAAGGCGGATAAGCGCACCCTTGGTGGAGGGGTGGAGCGAATCAGAGCTGTCCGCTATTAGAAAACCCACAAGGAGGAAACCAATCATAATTTTATTTTGGTATGGGGTCCGACATGAGTTTACAACAACAATCACTAGCATTGTCAAAGAATCGTGGAAACTCTGCGTTTCTCTGCGAAAGTCCCACCCGCCGCTGTTTACGAGAGTAACAGAGTAGACAGACACACCCCCACCTGTGAGCTGATTCTAGCCGAGTCGACCTGAAATCAGCTGGATCAAACTGCTCCCTAAAACCTTTTGATTATTCTATTATTCTATTATTCCTTGTTAAACATGTTTGGGGTTTCTACAGCAAAATTAATCCATTTTTTCCATACAGAATTTTCTGTTTTTGCAGGATTTTATGTCTAGTGTGTGAATACAACATGGAAAAATGACAAAAGAAAGGTTGTGTCACATATAGGACAGGTTGTACTGATTAAAATGATACCAAATAAGCATACATGTAGTCTTTCAAATTGATGATACAGAGGTAAATTCAAAAGTAGACAAAAACAAAGCTTTAGGCTCTAGGTTCCAGAGGGTTAATAAACATCCTGTAGTAGCCCACAAAAGAGAAAAGACTTTACCTGCTTTACTGTGGCAGGAGAGTCCCGACTCTGGACAGCTGCAGTTTTCTCTGAGTCAGGCGAGACTCCATCACCACTGACTTCATGGGCCAGGAACTTCACTTTCTTGTGGAACAGCTTACTTTTCTCCAGCTGGAGAAGGAGACCATAATGTCAGAGGGCCTCAAACACATGCTCCAAATGGTTAAGATGAGTTGCAAAGTCTTTAGAATACACAATCATCCAGGTACACAAGGGCAGAGTCAATGAGCTGTTCCCTCAAACAGCAATGCATCAGCTTCTGGAAAGTTGCTGGAACATTACAGAGCCCAAATGGCACCCTGTCAAACTCAAATAATCCTAAAGGTGTGGTAAAGGCAGTCTTTTCTCTGTCCTTCTCCTCAACCTCCATCTGCCAATATCCACTGGCCACATATAGAGTGGGGTACCATTCTGCTTGGGTGAGACTGGTCAGAGAATCTTCAATTCGAGGCAAAGGGAAGGCATCTTTATATGTGACTAGATTCAGTTTTCTGTTATCTACACATAACCTTTCTTTTGTACTAGCACTATGGGTGCAGCCCATGTGTAACAGATCCAGGTTTTGGGCCTGTAAAACAGATTCATTGCTCCCTGTAAAACACTAAGGAAAAATGAGACGAGATGACAGCGATGTTCCTCTTTGCTGTGCTTCGGCCATATTGATGCGGAGGGCTGCTAAATTCTCAGTAACGTCTCATAGAACCAACGCCACCTGCAGGCGGAAAAGTGTACTCCGCCCTTGGGGCATTTGCATCTTTCAAATTAAAGTCCGAAACTTAACATAATGTGAAACACATTCTGTGTTCTCTTCTTTCATCAGTTCGTTTGTCAGTTATGTCTCTCAGTCTGTTGTCATGGTTCGTGTGTGGGGCACCTGTTTTTCCAGCGCCATGCAGGAAGAAGAAGGTGACCACAGTTCTGCTTGTTCCTCCTCCAATGCGAGTGCTTCCATCTTGATTTCGTGGAAGGATAATGCAGGAGTCTTCCTCACAAGGCACTGTAAGTTCCTGGTGAAGGGTACTGTCTCTGAATCCCATGATAAACTGGTCTCGCAGGATGGCATCACCATCCCCAAATCCTGCCTCACTTCTCAGTTTTTACATAAGAGTTCTCTTAACTGTAGAGAAAAAGACCTGAGTGAGTCTTGAGGCTGTTGTCTTCAATTAAAAAAATGAGTTTTGAGCACAGAAACACGAGTATTATCACCATATAAAACATGCAAAACATCTAGAATTTTCTTAGGAATGTCTCCAACTGGCCTCTTTAAAATCAATATTTAATCAACTGTCTCAACAGAGAGGCGGAAATATCCAGAGGAGCAGGCAGAGGCGGCAAGACGGTGACGAAGGCGAGGGTCGGCAACACGGAGGTCAGAGCGCATCCAAGGCTGAGGTACCGAAGGGCTTAGACAGGAGCGGAGGTCCAGAACATCCATGTTCTCATAATGGTGTTATTGTCATTACAGCTAAAAAGGCCCATCAGCTGATACTGATGACAAACTGCATTACAACATATGATTCTAAACGATAATATACCTTCTTGTGGTCCTCGGAATGCTGCACGGTGGCGCAAGTGGTTAGCGCTCTCGCCTCACAGCGAGAAGGCCCCGGTTCGAATCCTGGCTGGGACCTTTCTGTGTGGAGTTTGCATGTTCTCCCCGTGCATGCGTGGGTTCTCACCGGGGACTCCGGCTTCCTCCCACCGTCCAAAAACATGCTTCATAGGTTAATTGGTAACTCTGAATTGCCCCTAGGTGTGAATGTGAGAGTGGATGTGTGTGATTGAGGCCCTGAGACAGACTGGCGACCTGTCCAGGGTGTACCCCGCCTTCGCCCATCAGCAGCCGGGATAGGCTCCGGCACCCCCGCGACCCCGAAAGGGACAAAGCGGTCAAGAAGATGGATGGATGGATGGTCCTCGGAATGGTTGACACTCGTGATTGACCTCTGTCTGACTCTGATTTAGCTCTGTGGACTTTTAGCTGTGCTTAGTTCCTGTCTGAACTCATGAACCTGCTGCACGTGGAACCAGCTGTCTGCCCGTCTGTGACAGAAATCATGAACTGTGGCAGACCTGCTGCCTGTTTCCACATCAATCCTGTGTTTAAATTTTTATTAGTAAAAATTTAGTAAGTTTATCTAAACACAAACTTGTACTTTAGTTTCTGGACTTCATTTGGGATCTCCGAAAGTTATTTATTCTGTGTGGAGTCAGAAGATAAGTGAAGGTAATTACATGATTTAAAATGTGTTTAATGTATACATTTTTCGTTTTTTTCTAATAAAATTATAAAATTTCATTTAAAATCTACTTTAAACTGTAAAACCTTTCTACATAGCTACTGGTTACACTGGAGAAAGGAACTTTTTGGTAAAAACATAAACAGTTTTTTATTTAAAAACAAGTATTTTGCCAGAAAATAATTAATTAAACTGCTTTAAAAGAAGTAAAGAGCCATATCTGAAGTTTCAAATACTTTACCTTCTATGTACCTTATTATGTCAACACGTGAAATTTGTTTTAAAGCTGTAAGGTGTATTTAAAAAATATGCTTAACCCAAAGTGAACATCCTGAACTACTCGTTTACATAAAAGAGCCACTTTCATTAAAATTGCATTGTTGGTGTTTTTAACACATTTTGGGTTTTTTTTTCTCCTGATGTAGGTCATCCATCCATCCATTTTCTTGACCGCTTTGTCCCTTTCGGGGTTGCGGGGTGCCGAAGCCTAACCCGGCTACTGATGGGCGAAGGCGGGGTACACCCTGGACAGGTCTCCAGTCTGTCTCAGGGCCTCAATCACACACACATTCACTCTCACATTCACACCTAGGGGCAATTTAGAGTCACCAATGAACCTATGAAGCATGTTTTTGGATGGTGGGAGGAAGCTGGAGTCCCCGGTGAAAACCCACGCATGCACGGGGAGAACATGCAAACTCCATACAGAAAGGTCCCAGCCGGGATTTGAACCAGGGCCTTCTCGCTGTGAGGCGAGAGCGCTAACCACTGCGTCACCGTGCAGCCCCGATGCAGGTCATATTTAAAGAAAATTAAGATTATATTTCTCTATTAAAGATGTTAAAAGCAGTAGTGACCAAATCCAGGCTTCAAGAGTCGATATTCTGACGGTTTTCTACAAACCCTGCCTTATCTGCTGTTGATTACCTGGATCAGGTGTGTTTAGCCAACAAAGAGCTTCAATTGTAGGTTGGTAGGAAAATGTGTGCGACACCGGCCCTCGAGGCTTGGAATTGGACACCCCTGCAGGCATACCATGGTGTGGGAGTGATCAGGTGTCCTGTGACAGACTGGTGACCTGTGGGCAGGACAGGCTCCAGCAACCCTGTGACCCCAAAACAGATATAGCAGATTGGGAAAATGGATGGATGGTAAAATGATCATTTCTGTTTAGAGGGAAGCTGAAACTGGTACACTATAAAGAGCTGGAGTGTTATCTAGTGGACATTTTAGGAACATACATGACTCAACATAGAAAACAGCGACTGACAGAACGTGTCAAGAAAAGGAGCAGCTGCTTTCAACAAAACAGATTTGTAGTTTTCAGGCTGTTTTACTGTACTGCCTGCTTTAAAACCTTAGCTATTAAAGGAAAATGTTAGTATTTCACTGCGTTTGCAGTACTTGCCCCAAAAAGAATGAATACATTTACACCCTTAAGTGTCCAGAAAAAATGATGAATGCAAAAACCTTTTGTGAGACAACATTTGGTCAACACAAGACTATCAACACCTACAATTTTTAGTTAGAAATAAATGTAATAAATACATTCATAAAACTGTTTAAAACCTTGCCTGGATTGCCCCCCCCAAGCCTCAATATGTCATACATGTGATGTCATCGCTGTGTCATACATGTGATGTCATCGCTGTGTCATACATGTGATGTCATCGCTGTGTCATACATGTGATGTCATCGCTGTGTCATACATGTGATTTCATCACTGTGTCTCATACATATGATGACATCGTATGATGACATCATATGATGTCATTGTTGATGCCATTGTTTTTTATGTCATTTTAAAGGCTGATGTCAGTTGAAGTCATATGATGCTATTGGACATCATTCGAATCGGGGAAAAAATTCTTATAGCAGGTGAAGTAGCGCTCAAGTGATACCGTTGAAGAGCACACCAAGTGTGACTTGCGAAAGAAAGAAAGACAAAAAGAGACGACGAAAGAAAGCGGAAAGATGTCTGGAAAAGTGTTTGCACTCAAAAGAGTTCCTCTCAAGAAAGCTCAGAAACTAGTGAAGCGTTATAGATCACTGAGGTCAAGCGATGGTAAAACGAAGATAAAACTGTTACTTCTAAGATCAATGAAGGAAGAGACCAGGACAGAAAAAGATGTGGAGACAAACAGCACGAAGGCCCCTGAAGTTGCAACCACAAGTGCAACAGTTGAACAAACAGCAGACCGTGGCTTCAAGTCTTCAACAAATCAGAATGAAGACTTAACTGAAGGCTTCTGCAGATTTAGCAACGGTTATAACAACTGTTGGTTTAACTCAGCCCTGCAAGCTTTGACAAACATAAATGTTGTCAGGGAGGCAGTTCCCTCACTGGAGGCGTGCATGCCTCCTCAGATATCACGCATGCCATTATGTGCAGAAATGTTTTTGACTGCTGCCCAAGTTCCAGGAACGCAGTTTACTGCAGATGACATCAAACCTGTTCTATCAGAGATAGAGAAGGCTATACCATCTTTACAATTCGGAGTACAAAATGACATTAGTGAGTTCATAGATCCTATTATGAGCTGGCTGGATTACTGCGGAGTCAGATCAAATGTTCGGATACAGACAGAAAGCAGATGTCACAGGTGCAAGAACACCTCGTATGGAGTCGATGACGTGGGTAGCATGTTTTACCTTACATCAGAACCAGGAAAAACAGATTCCATCGTCACCCTTCTGCAAAACAGCACCGAAAAAATCCAGAAGTGTTCTTTTTGCTCCGACAACATGGAAACACAAGTTTCTTTGGACGACTGCGACATCTTGCCGTTGTATGTGCCAAGAGGATTTAGAGACCGAGAAGAAGTGGAACCAAATGAATACATCTATGTTCCTATGAACGGAAAGAGGGAAAGATTCAAGCTGTCCTCTGTCGTCTGCCATAAGAATTTGAGTAAAAAATCTGATCACTTCTACACCTGCATTGTCAAAGATGGAGCTATTATTGAAGCAGATGACAGGTGCATCAGCGAAGCAAAACAGGAAGACCTTCATGACCTTAGGTTACATGGACTCTTCTTCTTCTATGAAAAATGCAGAGACACCAACGTCGGGAATTTGATGGATGCTTCACCTGATGATAATCCGGATGATGTTGAGGAGGAAATCATTCCGAGCCCAACAGTGGAGTCAAACAGGCGGTCTGCACGTATCGATTATATTGGACTTTTTGAACTTGTTAAAAGAGATAAAAGTACAAAAGCAAAGAAAAATCGGAAAAAGATCCCAATATGTCCAACTCCTCAACACATAAAAAAACCAAAGAAGAAGAAAAGGACTAGCCACATTCCACAAACCGCATTTGTAGTTTTAAGGATGGCTAAAGAAAGTCTCAGCGAGGATTAAAACCTCGCTTGTGAACGTAAATTAGAAATCGTAGAAAGCCTGTAGGAGGAACGGTGGGATTAAAACTGAGGAAACACGGGTTCATGTTTTTGTATTTTAGAGACTAAATGTAGGTTAAACCAGCTCAAGACCAACCGTCTTAATGGAGCTTTTAGACAACAACGTATTTATTATCTATGAGGTTTTTCCTGTTTATTTCATTCAATGTATTTGATTTGATTTTCATTGTAATTTTAGTTTAGTTATGATAAAATAATGTAATGATAAATTGTTTTTGTGTTTTATTTATTTGATGAATTGGATTTTATTTTTATTGTTGGGGGTAAAGGGGGTTTGAGTTTTAATTTAAATGTTAGTTTTAGTTATAAAGCGCTTTGAGCTGGGCAGTGTAGGAGAAGCCCTTTTTAGAAATAAAGTTTGATTGGTTTGATGAGCTCAGCGCAGAAAAAAAGCCTTGCTAAACACGTCAAAGTGAAAAAAGAAGATATAAAAAAAGGCTTTAAAAATTCAAAACAATGTTAGCACCCCCGCCCCCCCCTCCTTTTTGTTTAAAACATTGACGCTTCAGCTTGAAGCCCCCTGACCCAAACACACATCCACACATTCTAAGAGTTCATGTTTGAGTGTTTGTGTGTATTTGGGTCAGGAGCTTCATGCTGAAGCGTCAATGTAAAAAAAAAAAAGGACAAAATCACATTTTTAACACGATTTAAAGGTTTTCTCCTGGCGCTCCGGTTTGTTTTTGCAACAGCAGGAAAAAAAAATCATTTCAATGCACATAAGAAAATCTAAACATGTTAACATTGTTGTTTGATTTTATTTTAATTGTATTTTTTGCTTGTTATGATAAAATAATGTAATGATAAATTGTTTTTGTGTTTTATTTATTTGATGAATTGGATTTTATTTTTATTGTTGGGGGTAAAGG
>NC_050525.1:8439889-8443653 GCF_002922805.2 Oryzias melastigma
CAATATTACCCCCCCCCCCCAACATCTCTGTCCTTTTATAAAACATTGACGCTTCAGCTTGAAGCCCCCTGACCCAAACACACATCCACTCATTCTAAGAGTTCATGTTTGAGTGTTTGTGTGTATTTGGGTCAGGAGCTTCATGCTGAAGTGTCAATGTAAAAAAAAAAAGGACAAAAACATGTTTTTAACACAATTTCAAGGTTTTCTCCGGGCGCTCCGGTTTGCCTTTGCAACGACAGTAAAAAAAAAAATCATTTCAATGCTCAGAAGAAAATCTCAACATGTTAAAACAGAATTAACCAGTGAGATTTCAGAGACATGCCTGTATGAGTCACAGTAAAGAAAGACTTTTATCAGTAAATATACAGGTATTTCCCAGTTTAAATTTGCATTTAATGAAACATATGTATATTAAATATAAAAAACAACATTTGCATCTGCTACATCTTTGCATCTGTTGTTTTAGCATCTCTTAATGCCTCTGTTACTTTAGCATCAGCTGCTTCAGCAACAGAGGCATTAAAAGATGCGGTTTTAGAAAAACTGGGTTTCTAAAACTCAATGCAACCACAGGAAAGCACAATCCAGTGCTTTCAGGTGCCGGTCCCAAGTCCGGGTAAATGCAGAGGGTCGTTTTAGAAAATCAATCTATGTCAAACCAGAATCACTTGTTCAGCATCTTTTTTTAGATTTATTTGAAAAGTTTTTGTATTTCTAGGTGTTAGAGTTTGCATTATAGTTGGCAGGCTGTAGGACTGTCTTGCAGGACACCTGGCTTTGCTTCCCAGGGGAGGAAGGAGGAGCTAAAAATCCAGCGTGGGTCCTTAGGCCAGACCCCTCATGCTGCTGCCTAACTGGGTCTCTATGTGCCTTAAACATACAGAGTTGAATGCACAAACTCTCAAACACTGAATCCTTGAACTCACAAGCTTCTGCACCACAGCAAGAACCCCCCCACCCCCCATTTTCTGTGTCTCAAATGTTCCAACTTTTCAACCAATCAAATGGCCTCATTAGTTACAATTTCAAGCATCAAACTTTTCTGCGTCCAATCACAGAGCTGGATTTGTTCCAGTTTGTAGATACCACGCCCACTGTTTACTGTCATGTCTGCCCTCCTTGTGTGGGTCTTCAATTTTTGAAAACTCACACAGAACAAGGTAATAATATAAAAGACATGTCTAAAAAATATAAAAAGATGTTTTTTAATAATTTTAAAAAGTATATTCATTTTATGTAATTTATGCATTTTTAAGTCATATTTTGCTAGTGAGGCAGAGCTTCACCTGATTCTCCAGACTGCACGTCTCCGCTTTTCCAGATGCTCCAAGTCTTTTCAGTATGTATCCATAATTCATTGACTTCTCATTCATACTTGGTGATGGTAAACTACTTAAGTAGCCACAGCTGCCCTGGGGCAGCCTGATAGAGGTGTGGCATTACGCACTTACAGCCCCTCTGACCATTATCAGGGCATTCATACACATTCACCAGCAGTGGTCCAAATATTTCAGATCTGAGCTTTCAGTCTTCCACTCTAATATTAACTATGTTATGTCTCTAATACCATCCTTTTATATATGAATATTATTTTATAGAGCAATTCCATCATAAATGGATACTTTAAATAGAGTGAATTCACTACAACTGCACATACTGCAAACTCTACACCTGCATATCTCCTCAAACTGCACCTGCAACAAACATCAAGCCACAATTGACAACTCATTAAAGATGGAAATAAGCATTTTTATTTAAATCATTTTTATTTACAGCAAATCAAACATATTTAAAGATTAACTCCATCCATGAAGGAAGACCAGAAGATCAGCAGCAGATTTCCCTGCAAAATCCTGCATGCCGTAGCCTGTATGACAGTTCTCATCCAAGACACATCAGAGTGCAAAAAGCTTTTCTGGTGCTCCCGAAATCTCTGGGAGTCGACGAGGATGATAAACATTCGTTTTTCATGGCCTTGAAACCTGTCTGTTGTCTGGGAAACGATATTGTCCAAAATCCTACCGGTAATGAGCTGCTGCAGCTCAATGCTTTTGGAGCAGCCGTCAAATTCTGATTGATTGAATCAACGCAAAAGTGCTTATTCCATATATGCTAATGGTTTAATCAGCAGTGTTTTTTTATGGAAAGCAGAGGTGAGGATGGAAGCTCTGACTGTATAAACCCCTCACTCTCCTCAAGCTCACTGTTCTCGCTGTCAGAAGGAATAATTCCCAGTCAACATTTCATTGTGGGCACTCAGTAGTCTGGTTTGTTGGGCAGCGGAGCTCGCTAACTCGCCACGCTTTCCACCGGGCGGCTGGTTAGCGTGGGGACCCAGACCACCGAGTCCCCACCTAAGCTAGTGTGGGCAAACACAGGTGGGGCTACAAACCCACCAATTCACCCTGAAGGTAAACCGTATTGGGCCCACGTTAAAATGTTCGCTGCCTAACTTCATCCATCCATTTGCATGTTTCCTTTACTATCACTGTCCATTTCATATGAATAAAAAAACATAGCTCAGCAAAAAATGACTATATTGGTAACTATGTATCTCTACACATCTCTATTCATTTGCATGTTGTAGTTCATATGAAAGTGGTCCAACTGCATAATGTTGTCCTGAGGCAACACATGAAAAACTGCCATTTTAAGATATGAATGACAAAAAGTGTCTTCCATCAAAAACTAATTCTTTTTTGGGTACTTATGCAGGCCGTAGTTTGGGGACCCTGGCCTTAGAGAGTAAGTCAAAAGTTAAGGATGGGCGATACATGGCATTCAGGTATCGATTCGATACTGATCAATATCTCCAATATTTTTCGTAAATGTGGTGGATGTGACATGAACTTCAAATTCTCAATTGTTAAATATAGGGCTGTCAGATTTGTCACGTTAAAAACGCATTAATCTGACATGTGCATGACGCCGATAATTTTTTTGACGCATTAATCGTGGATTTTCTCATAGTTGCCTTTCCATACCGCGCGCAGGCGTCCCTCATCGCCCTTTAACTCACCGGCTGCTCTCACTAGATCACGGGCGGGTCTCCAACCACTGAGCTGCGAGCTAAAACCAGCCGGCACTAGGACCTGGAGAGCTCCTGCACTCTAACGCGGCTCCGGTTCGCGTCCAGTACCACGTCTGGTGGTACCGGCTCGCGTCCGGCGCCACGTCCCGAGAGCTGCGGACCCCCAACGTTCCGAACAGCAAGCGCACCGTGGGACGTTTTAAATGTTCTGGAGGTTTAAGCGTGATCCAACCCCAGCATAGCGGTCTGTCTGCCGGCATATTCATCCGTGAGCTCCGCTGGACACGTCGCTGCATCGAGCTGCAGCCAGAGAACGCGGCGGCAGTAACAGACTGTCAAACTATCCACAGAGTATCACGCTTTTCTCAGTCTTTAAGGTTTTAAAAAACAAAAGTTCATTGGAAATGATAAGTCTCTATTTCATTTATTACTGTAGTTCAGCAGAGGAGGAAAAGATTTGGTCCTGACAAAAAATGAACATGAAAGTGTTATGGAAATGTTATTTTTTATGTTTTTTATTTTTATTTTACTGAACGTTGATTGAAGTTTTGAATTTAAAATGCCCTTCACTTTTGTTAGGCATTTTATGTTACAGCCTTTTATTGTTAAGAAAGTTTATCTCAATACAATGTTACAAAATAAAGTATTTCTGATGAAAACTATTAATTTTGTCATTCTTGTTTTAATAATTAATGTAGAACTACTAAATTCCACAAAGCACACATTTTTT
>NC_050525.1:8443837-8510466 GCF_002922805.2 Oryzias melastigma
TACTGAACGTTGATTGAAGTTTTGAATTTAAAATGCCCTTCACTTTTGTTAGGCATTTTATGTTACAGCCTTTTATTGTTAAGAAAGTTTATCTCAATACAATGTTACAAAATAAAGTATTTCTGATGAAAACTATTAATTTTGTCATTCTTGTTTTAATAATTAATGTAGAACTACTAAATTCCACAAAGCACACATTTTTTTCCAAAAAAAAAAGGCCACATATTAATTTGCGATTAATTTGCAATTAATCCCAAGTTAACTATGGACAATGCGATTAATCGCAATTAAAATTTTTAATCGCCTGACAGCTCTAGTTAAATACTTTTAATGTGTTTTTGCAAGTGTCCCTTTTTAAATTACTTATTAAACATAAAAACAGAACTAGGACAATATGTTTAATTAAATGGAAAATTGTTTATTAAAATAAAAACTTCTTGAAATTAAATAGAAGTGAAGAAGTGAATGCAAAACAATCAACAAACCAAAAGAAACAAGTAACTATAATACAAAATCAAACAAAATGTTTAATGATAAAAAAGAAAAACAGAAAATCAAAAAAATTTGTAGCCTTTTATCCTTTAAATAGAACAATAAAAACAGGTGTAAATAGCTTGTAAATAAACAGCATTTACATAGAGTGGAAATAGAACAGTGCTTGCCGCCTGCATGCACCATGCATGTGATATCTGCTGCTGAGATCTCACAGGACTGGTGAGAGTGGTGAGGCAGGGACTCAGCTAGGTCATTTTTGCAGATAAAGAAAAGTTTCAACTAGAGTGGAAATATCGATATCTGTGGATCAGTATTGATCTGATACCGATACCAACTTAAGATTGATACTATCGATATTATGGATTGATCCACCCAGCACTACTAGTAAGTTACGCTTGATCTTTTGTACACTATATATTATAGGACTAAAATTTCCAATTTAGTCTGAAGTATTCAGCTAGTATACTTCCTATACTACTCATACATGGTATATATAAACCCTCAAGTATCCTTAAAATACATTTAAAGTGTAATACTTTTTGCTAAAGGTAGTGTGTGTGTTTTTTTAGCTACTTTACCATTGTGTCTTATTAAGCCCACACACAGTTTGAGCACACTGTAAACAGGACCGAATAGGAGTTTTTTATCTGGCTTCAAGACATTTTTAGGGGACATAGTTTTACAGACAGACAATTCTCCTTTCTGTCGAGTGGAGGAAAAAGGAAGTGGCATCTGAGACGCATCTCAAGAGCACCAATGTGCTTTTTGTTTCATGCTGGTAGGCAGACGCTTTGCAACCACAAAGTCATAGGACCAGAAAAGAGCAGACAACACCCACACAGACACACACACTGACAAGTCAAACTGAAAATTAGTGCGAAGACAAACACAAGACATCGGAAGCTCTTTACTAACTTTATGGATTAAAGCACTAAGAGATGAGAATTCCACTGTGGGTGAGTGAATTCAAACTTTTTATTCCTTTTAGAGAAACACAAGGACATTTATGTTTTCCTACTTTTATGTCCATTTGTGAACTAAAAAAAGGGCTTGGTATCCTCTGGATCATGTCAAGTCCAGTACTGAGATGAACTGATCGAATTTAAGACGTTTTAGATCAGGGAACTGCTGACATCATCACGGCTTCCATTTGTGCTCATCTTAGAAGATAACTGCACTAAGTGGGTTCATCTGGAATGCTCGTGCAGTTTGCTCCGGTCAATACAGCATCCTCTCCAGCTCTCAGTGATGTCATCTGATCTTTTCAGGGCTGAGCCTCAAGCATCTTCAGAAACAGCGACGTTGTGTTTACACACACCCTTACCGGAAAAGGAGCCGCTCCCCAACCTAGAAAACAGCTTTTTGTGATTAAGAAGACAGGTAAGTTGACTTGCATGTTTTTGCATGAGCCCACAAAGATCAGGTCATGTTAAACTGCAATGATTATGCTTTTTTTACCATAAGGATCCATCTTTTTACATCGTGAAATTTGACCCATTCACACCTATTGATGCAAATGTGTATTAAACCACTTCAGATTTTTTGTCATAGCTGGAAATAAATTCAAGAAGTTAAAGAGAACGAAAAAAAAAAAACTATTTTATGATTTAAGTTTATGATGTCGTTTTTCTATTGTATCACTGTCATAAATCAATAAGTCTTAAAATAATACAGCAGAAGGACATTTTGACATTATGTACAAAATGCTTATGCAAAGAAAACACAGAAGTCTCGCATATCAATTCCCACCACAGACAGCATTTCCATATAATGTCTGCAGATTGGGCTCACTTCTGTTTTCCTCTGCTTTTTCTGACATGCTGTGCTTTACCAGCACAATAGTCACGGAGCCTCGAGGTTTCCTCTGCGTCACAAATTCCTCATTTTTGTTACTTTAAAGGAGCCATTTAAGGGCTCTGTAGTACAAGAAGCCAGCGGGATTTTCCTTTAGTTACATCCAGTCGTTTCACACTTTGCATTGACTTCAAAACTATCATGATCATTTTGCCTTACTGAATTATGTTCTACAAAAATAGTTTTATAGGTTCTTTAGTTTGTTTTTTCTTTAAAGGGATCATGAAAAATTGATTATAGAGCTGGATCCTGGCAGAGGGAGGAATGCTCTGTGTCTAATGTTGCTATGGAAATCTAAATAAACTAGTCATCAGACAAGGGGCAGGGAGGTCATATTTTTATTTACTCTTATGTCATTTTATACAAAAAAAATGTTTTAAATATCCCAAAAGATTTCACTCTTCATAAAAATGTATCTTGCTAAAATTATACAAATATGAACATGCTGCAGAACAAAACAAATAATAAAGATACTGTACAATTTGTGCTTTTCAGCAAAAACTAATCTAATCATTCCACTGTCTTTGCTCTTGTGTCATTTTATCAGAATTGGACATCATTTTTTGGGATCAGGTTAATTTGAGTTTGGTGTGTGAGGTTCTGTTTTTTATTTTTTTTGTGAAATGTATCAGTGTGATTTGATTTTTAAAAACCTCTTATTGTGTTATAAAACATTCAAAACTAAACCAAATAACTTTTACCTTGAGATTACTCCAGAGATATTTCGTGTTTTCCTGATTTTGTGTAACATCAGTAAAAATCCTCCCAAAAATCTTTATTAATTCTTAAACAATCTCTTGTTTATTAATGAAAATGTGCAACTATTTTACTGCCTGCATCACCATTTGTCTTTTCATTGCAGCTTTATATCAGATACTAACACCAAAGAGAGCACACACTAGTAGATATTACATGAAATACAAAAACATGCCATTAAAACATCTACAATATACAAATAGACAGCATCATTAGGATTTGCTGAGTAAGCTTAAGACACAAGCTGACTCAGTTTATTAGGGATTGCAAAATCAAGGCTGCGCTCAGTTGTCATGGGGGAATCAGGACGACCCAGGCGCAGGACAAGACGACAAGCCAGAGTAACTAAAAGTATTTAACTAAGAAGAGCGCCACTTTAGGTGAGGGAAAAAAATCCCACAAACACAACAGAACTTAAACGTAACATACAACAGAACATAATGTGCTAACCCAAATGACTGAAGCTACACTCCAACACTGAGAGCAGAAACTAAACCACTTAAATACAGCTCAAACAAATTAACTTTAAGTGCAGGCAGCTGTCTGACAATGCATGTAGCGCAGAGAGGGCGGAGCCTGCCACAGCCAACAATATAAAACAATTTAAACACTGTACAGGCATCAAACTATTTACAATGAAAATGAAAGAGAAGCTGTTATCATAGTACACAATCATAAAACTAGTACAATTTAAATATTTTTTGATTGTAAAATGGTGACTTTGGATAATAATTTGTATGATTTTATTTTTGAAAGTAAGAAAAATTGAGAGTTACTGTCTTATTGTATTGTTTGTATTTATAAACTGGGATCTATAAAGGGATGGACCTAAATAAGCATTTGCTTCCACCTATCCCCTTTTCAAACATGTACTTATTGACTTCAGTTTGTATTTTTTAATGTCTTTCTTTGCTTTGTAATGTTTATGTTTTTTTCACATGTCTGAAATAAATCTAAATCTAAAAAAAAAAACATGCACAGGAAAGAGAACACGAGAATGAGGAAATATCAAAACAGAACTGACAGACTGTCATCCGTACGTCGTTTTACCTCATTTTAAAGGAAACACACAAAATACAGCAATTTTGAAGCTAAAATGATTAAAATTCATTCATATAACTTAGATGTATAGAACAGATTGGTGGACACATTTGTATTTATTGTTGCTCATCATGACAGGGATAGTTTGCTGGTGAGTCTCTGGCTCTGCCTGTCTTTGGCAACCCAGCTGACGCACTGCATGCTGGGATTTGTATGTTACTTATGTGACATGTCTCCGGGCCATTAATACCAACAATATAAAATAATCTCCATAATTATAAGGAGGGCTGGATGTGGCCAGTGGGGCTCGACTTTGACACACGTGCTCTAAACATGAATCAAAGCTCTTCATGAAATATTGACCCACATTGACTTAAAAAAAACAAACTTAGTTTTGATGTTTTTTTTATTGATGGAGAACATTTGATTGACCTTTTTTTTTAATAGATCTTAGAGGTGAAAATGAAGAAGTCTGAGATGTTTAGAATCAGCCTGGAAGCAGATGACAGGACGAAGGAAGAGCTGCTACGGGACAAACCTGCAAAGAAGGGTGTTGATTTCCTCCGGGGCCAGGGAACTGCAGAGCCTCCTATGGACACTGACTATCAAGAGGAGAGGGAAAAACCTCCATCTCAACTCCGGTTTAATTTAGGATTTTCAAGGTAAGCCATTCCATGCAGGGATTAAATGGTTTATGCCTCCATTTACTTTCCCAAAGCTGCTGCTGCAGTGTGTCATACTGGTGGGTGTTCATTGAAATGGATTGTGAAGCAGTTTGAGCCACAGCAACTTTTCTGTTTGTAAAATTTAGAATGGCTCAAGGTTTGGAGCCGAATCCGACGGATCCCAGGTTCAAACCGGACATATTGTTTGAGGCAGCAGCGAGTGGTGATGTTCAAAAACTTGAGGGTCTGGAGGATTTTCTGCGTACGAACATGAAGAAATTGTCAGACTCCTTCTGTAAGTGTTAGAACCCTTGCTATGCTTCTAAAATCAAACTGCCAATCTATATCAACAATGTAAAGAGCTTTGGGGATTTTGACTTTGTGTCAAAACATTTTTTTTTTCAAATGAGACTTTTGAATATTTCTATGATTATTGTAAGACTGCAGTTCACTTAAGTTGTTCATCTCATATAAATTTGGTGCATATCCACTAAGGAAAATATATGTGGAATTACTGTCATATAATTTTCTTATTTCTTTCAAAACATGTAAGTTTCACAGTGGCGGGCCGTGCATTTCTCACCTAGGCCTTCAGTAGTGCTCCATCTGAATCAATCCAACCCTCATTAACTATTTTATGGCAATAAAACTTCTACTGCAGGTACAGCTGCCACACACACACCAAAAGCATAAAAAATAACCTGATAAAATTTCAATATTATGTAGGGAGATAGCAAAATTTTACTCACCAAAAATCCAGATTATTTAAACACAAAATCCATCCTTTCTATCCTCAAGAAGATTTCAATCACTCTGTCGTGCAGAATCCGTGCGTTTCGCAGATAGAAAGTGTTCCGTGGCTGTGATAAGCTGGAAAAAGTTCTGGTATTCCTGAAGCCTCTTGTGGTCCAGGAGGGAGACAAACATCAGTTTTTGTGATCTTGAAATCAGGTCTGTGTCTGGAAAATAATATTGTCGGTAGTGCGCGCGAGGATTTTGCGCTGCACGCGCCCGTGGTGCGTTCAGGGGCCTCGTAGATTTCCTCGTATCAGCTTCACTCCCGCTCAACGGAGTCACGGAACTCCTTTACCCGTGCCAGACAAAACTGTGCCACAACTTTACCCAGACATTCATTTTCCACCAAAAATCAGACGATGAGACGCTTTCCACTGGTAACATCTTCAAACCTGACACGCCGCTCCTCGGCACCTGTGTCCGTCACATAACGCAGAACCAGAGCGAGCTGCGAGCTGTCCAATCAAAGCTCGTGAAAATGATGACGTTTCCGTGCGCCTGCTAGCTGGCCTTGGTTTCGCCTACTCCAAATCTGATTGGTTGAAGCAACAGTTTGGTCGACAATTATTTTATGCTACAGGGCCCGCAGAACTGATTGTGAAGGCCTCCGGGCAGATTTCTTTGACCCTAGCAACAAATGGTGCTGCAATGTGATTGGTTAATGCTTAAATAGGAAAATACACGTCTGGAAGCAGCGCAACCAGGGAGACAGCAATGAAAGGACGAAGACAGAGCATTTGGAATTATAGAATACGTATTCACGGAAATAAATAATAATTAATATCAGTCTGTGATTCAGATATTTTTAGGCCAGCAGAGAAGGCCTTGCAGGCCCTGACGGCCCGCCACTGAAGTTTCATACTGTACAACTTTACTGAGTATCTTATAAGTACTTTGACTATCTTAGGCTTAACTTACAAGTTTCAGATAAAACAGACAAAAACGTTATAAGATTCATCAAAATCCTTTCAATATGGGTAACCATAAAATCATTGATACATGCATTTCTGAGACCCCTGTCTCATTAGAGTTATCCAATTTTTTTCCTTAAAACCCCATTTTATGTACCTCTGTCCATGTTCGCTTTCCTGTAGTTCACCATCATTCCACTAGGGGCAGTAGAAGGGCTTTTCGTAATCAATTTAAAATGGCTGCCACCAAGAAATCTCAAAAACATTTTTGTCGGGAAAAAGTTTAGCTAATTTTTCGAATTGTATGGTTAAAATAACTAATCTTTTGTAATTTTTTTAATGACTTCTTAAATTATACAAAATTATTGATAATTATTCAATAGTTATGTCAAAAGCTGTGGATCTGAATATGATACATTGGGAGCTTTTTTTCCTGAATTCTCAATTCAAGGTGTTTACATCTTAAACTATTATTGTTGTGAAAAAAACTTACCAAGTCAATGCATCATAGTTAATTTAATCTAAATCTCATTTAAAGAAAAAAAGATATTGCAGTTTTTGCGGATGTCATTAAATTGGCTTAAAAGTATCTTAATAAAAAAATAATAATTTTCCATTACCTCTTTGATAATTATGGACACATGGTTAATGAGTTTGTGACTGCAGCCTACACTAACTAAAACTACAATGTACTTTCTGCTGAAATAACTGCTTGATGATTTATTTGTACTTTTACAGATCAGTCCTACGGCAAAACTCCTCTGATTAAAGCTCTGATGCATCTCAAAGATGGCAAAAATGAGACAGTCGACGAATTCATCAAAATTGCAAAAAACCTCGGGGACCTTGAGAAGTTAGTGAATGCATCCCACACCAGTAACTACTACAAAGGTGCTCTCACTATTAAATTAATTGCTTTTTTGGGAAAATGAGTCAGTGTTCAGATGTTTGTAAGTCTTCACAGGCAGCACATTGTTCATTTAAAGACCCACTCTGATGAGATTTTGTTTTTTTATGCTTTAACTAGGGATATAGAGAAAAAAATTGATTCAGCAATATATCGGGATACTTCATTTGGTGATATTTGTGTCGATTTAAAATGTTGACATGGCGATATTTATTTAATTATTTACTAGACCATGAATTTGCTTTGGTAAAAGCAGCTTGTATATGAGATTCAGTACCATTGCTCAGTATTGTGATCATTTTATAAACTACACCATTTTATTACAATAAATTAATTTTCAGGTAGTTTTTTTCGAAGCCATATGTGTATCGTATCGCAATGCCTTTAATCATGTTCTTGTGAAATTTTCTAATGATGGAAGACATGTATAAAGAAAATTAAGCCCAAAATACAGTTTCTGAATATCTCTTTATTCAAACATCTGGGAATCAGGAGCAGACAAAAACATGAAGTTTGAAAAACAATTTATTTGGGATGTAGAAAATACGCTGAGCAGGCTACAAGCTGCCTGCTCTGACCTCTCAGCAACAGGGAAGGGAAGAGGGGCGGGGTTTCTACGCATCAACAATCAACTCAGGCAAATTTCTAATTAACTTCTGCAGCTCTGTAGAAAACTATCCTAAAAGAAAATTGCACAGATTTTTTTTTTATTTTGTCTAATAACGGAATAATCATCATTAAAAGACCCCTGTGAATGACTTTACAATAAATCAAAAGATGATTGAAGTGAGACTTTAACTTATGGGTGTCATACCTAATCTCGTGACAGGTCAAACAGCTCTACATGTGGCCATAGAGAGAAGGAGTATGGTCTATGTGCAGCTGCTGGTCAGCAGTCACGCAGATGTTCATGCCAAAGCCTCCGGAAAGTTCTTCCAACCACATGACGGGCCACACTTCTACTTTGGTGAGTGTGCCGTCTCACGAGGGAGAACTCTGTGCAAAAGGATGATTCACTGTGTGCTGAGGATTGTGACATGCAAAAGCTTTACTGCGATTTGTTGATTCGTCTTTAAGCAACCAGGTTACTATCTGCTTTTTAGCATTTTTAGGACTCTTAACTGTTGAAAGTCTAGTTTCCTCACATGTTACGGTTTAGGAGGTATTTTCTCAGGCTCATTTCTGCTATGAATATAATTCAGGATAAAGGCTGAGGCGATGTCTCTGCTATGTGTTGAAGGTGTTAAAAGTCTGGTGACTGATGGAAACTCATGAGCAAATTTCTGTGATAACCAGGTAGAAAGTTGGAGAAATGAGATACTAACAACAACTATTCGATTTATATCATAATCTGTGTTTGCTAATAGCAGAGATTGGTTCATTTTGAACAATCTGATTTGATCCGATTCACTGGCCTAAAGTTGATCCAGGATATCTTCAAGGAATCTGGAAAACTTCACTGGCACTGTTCAGTACCCGGCCTTTTTTCTCAAAGTCACAACATGGATTTAATGTGAGTTATTTTATTTAGAAAATGCCAGTTTTCTGACAGTTGTTTTGTTTTGCTTTATTAATCCATCCCATCTTAAAAGTTGGTTAGCTAAGGTTAGCGTAAGGTTGTTAGCATCTATTTTGCCATTACAGGGAACGTCCTCATAACGTCTGTTTAAGCTACAAACATTTCATAGAGTGAAGATTCAATCAAATAAAGTTGCTGATATGTGGAAAGTTGTAAAAGGTTGAAAAATAAAAGATTCACATGATTTTACTTGTAACAAATTCAACATAAATAAACAATGTCTCCAATTAACAATCATTTTATAACTAAAAATACAAATTAAAAAGAAAACATTTTTAATTTAAAACAGGCCTGTCAAACGAAACTGAAAAAAAGATGGTTCCACTGGACTTCCTGGAACAGGAAGTGCTGCTAAGAAAACAGGAAGTAAAAAAATAAAACACAGAACAACCAAAATCCAGCGACTACCATAAAATGGAAACAAAGTGAATAGCAATAGATGTTACCGCTGAAGTGTGTGCATCCACTGACACAATCAAAACAAATTCACTTTGTTAAGTCCTCACACAGTGACAGACGTGTGCTCTGTCACATTTACCCAAAGGTCAAGGCATACAACCCTTGAAAACTGCACCTCCAACCAATATTTCATTTTTATTCCCCTAGCATGAATATCCTGTATTTGATCGGTTGGTCCGAGCAGCGGATCAATTGGTTGACAGTAACAGGTTTTTGATTGGTTGATTTGTTTGGTACGGAAGAGAATTGTAAATTTTAATGTTTGTTTTGTCAGTGTAGATCAATGTGCACTTTCACAAACTGACAACAAATTTTTGCTGACACACACATCTTACTGTAAGTACAAAACTTTTTTACAGACACAATCTCTTACTAGAAGTACAAATCATTTTTACAGATGGACAATACTTTGGCAACAAATGTAACTTCATAGCTCTGGATGTTGGAGATTTGTCTAGACTGGCATATCTCTGCAACACTGCATGGAAATCAGGCTTACTACCTCCGGATTGGCAAACTACGGTGATATTAACCTTCTCTAAAGATACCAAAGAAAGTGCAGTAATTACGAGTGCACCATAACACCTCAGGCTCTCTGGTATGAGGTAGTCTGGTTGATAGTGGAACAGTATGTGTCCTATCCGTTGCGGGGGTTCATGGGAGTTAGAAGACTGTATCTGTTTTGTGGTCAACAACCATAATAAAGGATATTGTGTTGGGGTTGTAGTGGTCTGGGAGGGTTGGGATAAATGGCCCACCATTATGGGCTGTTCAAACAGAGAGAGTTGATTCCCATCACTGGTCTGGTCATCGCATAAAATTTGGATGTACCAACATCACCAAAGAGCTGATTTTGTCTCCAGTTCCTTAAGGAACTCTCGCTGCTCCTCATCCTTCAGCTTTTGAAGACTCAGCATCTCCTCCTGGCCAAGTGGTGGAAAGAGGCAGCTATGAGAGACTAGAAACCCAGTTTCTGCTGGTTAAAAGTAACACGGCCTTGTTGGATTCCTCAAGACATGACCCCAAACTTTGGGTCAGTTTGCAGTGTGAAGGGGCATGAGAAATGGCACTTCCAAGTCCGAGGGCAGAAAATTAGTTAGGAGTCACCATCCCAGGGGAAAAGTTGAGGTACGATCATCGGCTAGAGATGCTGGTTTGTGTGAAAAATGAGAGTTGACTTGCACAGCAAAGCTCCAAATTCACCAATCTATGCTGCCATAGGCTTTGAAGTTCAGCCATGCAGGAAAACACAAAGTAGTCACTTCTTCTTGACATAGAGAAAAGCCAGGGAGATGGTTTGGACATTTAGACTGGTCACCTGCCCCCCTACCTAAGCAGCAGACCAGAGCAAGCTGGCCTGGAAGGGTCTTGGTCATGGGAGAACTAAGGGGTGTGATGAGGAGAGGGAGGTTCAGGCATCTTTACTGAGGCTGATGCCCCAGTTTTCATAATCATAGCAAAGGATATGATTATTGTAATAAGAAACATCGTGAGTCCAGAACCGTTTTCCTGAGCACAAGGTCAGAACATGCAGGTGAGGTTCAGAGTCCAGGGAAGACAGAAGAACAGAGGCACTAACATGAGATTAGACACAGCCAGAGATCAATAATATTCAGAGATGGGCTCAATACAGGAGGAGGGATGAGTAGCTGGTATGTCGGGATGTCCTGCCCTCATCGTGAACATTTGTGGAAACAGGAAAACAGCAGAAGAGGCCACCGGACAGCAATAGCAGCAATGACCAGGAGAGGGTGACAGAGGATCAGGAATGTGTCAAACCTTTACACCAGTTCAGGAAAACTGACAACAGTGCATGAATTTATGGTAAACCGGCCAATGCTTAGCTTGTGTTTATAATAACGAGTAACACGTCGTATATTTTAACCTGACAAAATCATGGACTAGCACAAGAAAAAAAAGGGACTGAAAAAGTTAGGCCCCTATCCATGTTTTACAAGTAGATAAAAGCTTGATGTTTACAGTTTCCATCTGACTTTTAACATTTGAGAAGAAGTTACCATGAAGCTTGCCTGTGAAGGCAATTTCTTCAATACTGTCAGGAAAAACTATAACCTCAATTTTTAGCCAAGAAAAAGTTTTTGCAGAGCAGAACTGAACAGAAATTCTCCAGCTCTGGGGTCATCAATGAACTGCCTGGACACTAAATCCAAATTTTTCTAAATTTGCACAAACAAGTAAAACCAACAAGCCTGGCAGTTGTTGGGAAATGACAAGAAATGCTGGAGAAGATTACTGTCTGTGTAAGGAAGCGACCAAGTATGCAGTTTTAAATACCCACTCCAATGAAAATGATAGTTTAGGTGTTTTAACTCTCTTATGGAACTTTTTTGATGATGGGGGACATTCATAAGGAAAAATAAGGTTAAAAATATTTCTTTATTTAAATTGTTTTAAATCAAGAGCAGATGAAATGATGCAGTTGAATTCATCCAAGCTGGTATCTGGCTCAAAGCTGTACAGCTAAATAGCTCCAATATTGCTCGCCATTTTTTTTTGTTAGGTTAAGGGGTTTGAGGGGCTGCAAGCTAGCAAGAGAGAATGTAAACATGAACTATGTCCAAATTCCTCCTCTAGTCCCTAACTACTAAAAACAATATAGTGCAGGACTATATAGTGCACTGGATTTTAAAATCGATTTGGACACGATGCTCACTATTTTCTAAACGCCAAATATGAAATCACCGATTTCACAAAGTGAAAATTGAATCAATATAAACATTTCACGACATCTACTGGTGACTAAACTGGGTTCTGATAATGAAAATGTGGATAGTTTAAAAAAAATACATTTAAACACATTTTTCCACAAAAACTGTTCAACCACAATGCATTGTGGTCTATATTTGCTAATCTAGTGAGCATCGATGCATTTTAGTTTTTTGTAAAGACTTCTGTGAAATTTCTAGGGCACTCGATTTTGGAATTGTAGATTTGGACAGCACTAGAAAATGGCGAAAGCACTATATAGTACTGGAGACGGGAACAGGGTTACACCACCCCAACGGTCACACCCACAACTCAGAGGTGAATTTTTAATAAACTACTGCCGCTCTGCAGAAACTATGTCCTAGAAAACAATCGTTTAAAAAAATGTGGCTTAAAAACAGCATAATCATATATTAAAGTCCAATGGGAAAGCTTTTACAGTATCAAAACATGATTGGGGGGGTCTTTAATCAAATCAAAAAAAAAAAAAACAATAGGTCCATGTGAATCCAGCTACAACTCTCAATCTAAAGATTTAGCCACAGGGACAAAAAAAAGTCAAAAATCAGGATTTTTGGACCGTCTAACTTCTAAAATATGAGGTACTTTAAATCAGGCTGAAAGCTGATCATCTTATTACTAGACTAACTATACTCGGATGAAGAATTAATGCCATAAAGTCTCTCTCCAGGTGAGCTGCCTCTGTCTCTGGCAGCCTGCACAAACCAGCCTGAAATGGTGGACTACCTACTGACGAACGAGATTCAGAGAGCGGACCCTGGGCAGCAGGACTCTCATGGCAACACAGTGCTCCACGCCCTGGTTGCGGTGGCTGACAACTCAGAGGAGAACTCAAAGTTCATAATCAGCATGTACGACCGTATCCTCAAGACCACAGCAGAACTGCATCCGAAAAAGAAGCTGGAGGACATCTTGAACGACAAAGAGCTATCACCTCTCCTAATGGCTGCAAAGACCGGCAAGATTTGGGTAAAATGCAAACAGAGAATAGGGATGGATGCCATAAAGTCTCTGTAGGGTTAAGGAATCTCCTCATACTGCCAGTAGAGATAATTATCAAGCCAAAATTTAGCACGAGTGAAAAACCAGCCAAAACAGATCAAGAGGGAGAAACTTGAAATGACCTCCACATGTAACACCAGTCCTGTTTGGAGGGTTTTCTAATTGTTGCCACTGAAGTGCACCTGTTGTTAATTCCATCAACACCAATACAGCTGAAATTGATTAACGAGGCTCTCAGCTGTTAACCAACAAGAAAATTATCAGACAGGTTTATTTCAATTCATGCCAGGCCCAAGAAAAAAAGTGTTCCTTTAATTTTTTTGAGCAGTATAGCTCAAAAACATAATAGTTTGCCAAAGCCATCGTGCTCAGAGTTCAATGTTGTGTATAGTTGGGCATTAAGTTCCTTCCTTGGTGTTTCCAGTGAAGTTCTTCTCTTTTTGAGCTTTCACCATTGACCGAATAAGAGAACTGGACAGAGTGACTGTGACCGATAGAAAATGTCTTACTTCATGTTCCAACAAAAAGAAGTCAATTCAGTTGCCATTTTTTGAGCTAGATGACATCAGTAAGCAGTGATTGGTCCAAATTGGTCAACATTTCTATGGCAACCACTCTCACCAAGGCCACACTCCCATCAGAAAGTGGTCATCATGCAATCCGTCAATCAAATGTTTAGAATGTTCAACATGAAACCACCTACTTTTATTGAGCCAATTATAATTATTAAAAAAAGAGGAAAAAATTTAGATTAACAAGAATGTGAATCAAAAGTATAAAAAAAAGAATGGTTATTCTGACAAATAGAATGACTGAGTAATAGTAGTTTATTTCTCTGTTGAAGTCTATGGGATTTTGGTTTGTTGGAATTTTCTATTTGGAACACCAAAGGGGAGGGGCCACCCAGTCCAGTTTTCATATGGAGTCAGTGGTTTTACTCTTGCAGTAAAAGAACGCGTTCATAAAATGTCCTTTTCTGCTTTGCAGTTATTTTCACACATCTTGAAACGGGAATTTCATGAGAGCAACATCAAACATTTGTCCCGTAAATTCACCGAGTGGGTTTACGGACCCGTTCACTGCTCCCTGTATGACCTGGCCTCAGTGGACTCCTGTGAGAACAACTCTCTTCTGGAGATACTGATCTATGGCAGTGACATTCCTGTGAGTCTCAGCCCTAGGAAACCACAGGTGATGCCGTTGTCCTGCTCTGAATCGTGTCTTTCCTCCTCTCAGAATCGACATGAGATGCTCCAGACAGAGCCGCTGAGTCAGCTGCTGCAGGCAAAGTGGAAGAAGTTTGCCGGTGGAATGTTTTTCTTTAACTTCCTGGTCTACTGTCTGTATCTGACCGTCTTTACCATTGTGGCCCTCTATATCAGAAGCACTGCAAGATACAAAGAAGTAAACTGGTTTACATGAAGAATGAAAAGAACTTTACTGTTATGTGAAATGTTCTGGTTCTAATGTCTTTTTTGGGTTCCACAGTTTAAAAACTATATTTTAAAAGACCACAACAACGGCCAAAATGACCTCAGCGACTACCTGTTCATTGCAGGTCTATTGTTCACACTTCTAGCAAACGTATTTCTCTTTATAACAGGGGTAAGGAGACATGACTGATATTTTCCAAGTACCGTTGCCACCAAGGTCTGATGTATAGAACTTCTGTCTGAATTCCCAGATCACCGACATGAGAAGAAAACGGCCGAATCTGATGACTCTGCTGATTGATGGATACTACGAGATACTCTTGTAAGTTTTTTTGTTTGCTTCGAAAGTGGCTTAAGTTAGTTTTGATTAATTTACCATTTTGCTTGTTTTAGATTAAGTTGAATTAAACTAGTATTTTATTCAGCTTTTTGTCTTATTCTGGATCTCCAGCAAAACACTTTAATCAAGTAAAACGTTTCACATTAAAGGACCACTACAAAGAAAATCATGTTTTTTTGTGTGTGTTTACAACATGTTCTTGTAGTATTTCACTCATGATGGAGGACATATATAAAGAAAATTAAGCTTAAATTTCTGAGTATTTTTTTATTCAAATCATTGTAACAAAAGCTTGTTTGCAAAAGCTTGTTTTGTGACGTAGAAACTACAATCGGTGGGACACAAGCTCCCTGCTCTGCTCCATTCGGACGCAGTCACTTGTAGATGAATAGATCCATACATCTTCATTTACCTCGTCTTAAAGGAGCCCCACGTCTAAAGTAACGAACATCTGTTTGAGCTAGAATTTATTAAAGACGGGATACAACTGGAAGATGTACGGTGTTGTACATCTAAAATGACAGTTTGTGCTGATCACCACTGGCTCTGTGGAGAAAATGAGTGTTGGTGTTAGTCTGGGGGCGGTGCTGTCAGAGAGGACTCCTCCTGGAGGGGGCGGTTCACATCATGCTGACATCAGCACGACACAACCCTTTTGTTTTCGTGGGTATGGGAGGTGCTGCTACAGATAGCGCAGGTTTTTAGAGGATAACTCTAAAATTCATGAACTGATCTAAATACTGCTTTGGGGTTCTTTATGTGAGGAATGAACCATATAATGCACTTAAAACCTCAAAAAGTAGAATTTTCATGGTATGGCCCCTTTAACACTGAACATTTTAGAGTTTCAAAACTGAGACTTTTGTTCTCATATTAGTGCCAATTGCACCAATGGTTGATGCCCATCAGGGAAAACCACAAACTTTTGGAATAATCGGGAAAAACACTTTTTGACTCAGAAAACACACATGAAAATCAGAGAAACAACAACTCTTCCATACCACATGAACGCAGAACAACTCTTTGCACCTAATTAAAGGCCATTCTATTTGTAAACCAGAATTACAGGCAAAAATAAAACATTAACAAGGATTATCAGACTATTTTTTTCCAGTTTGGCGGGCCAGATGGGCCGCATATGGCCCATGGGCCGCATTTGCCCATCCCTGATCTGGACCTGTTAAATGCATAGCGTCTTCAGCACCAGTCACAGCTATACTTTGCCATACAGCACTGTATTAAATGTTGTGAATCCAGTTCACTCTTTTGCAGACTCACTGCAGCTTTTGTTGACAGTTTTGTGCAGGGCCTCTTCTACCTGGTCTTCGCTGGGCTGTATATAGCCGGACGGGACTTGTACGTCTGCTTTCTGGTGCTGTGCCTCGCTCTCAGCTGGGTGAACATACTTTACTTCTCCAGGGGTTACGAGCACATGGGCATCTACAGCGTCATGATACAGAAGGTAGCTGCTGCTTGTGGAACCCCCCCCACTTCCCCTCCAGGCAGAACAGCAGAGATCTGTGGTCTGAAGGCGTCTGTTTTCGTTGCAGATGATTGTTAGTGACATCCTGCGCTTTCTTTTCGTCTACATAGTTTTTCTCTTTGGATTTTCAGCAGGTATTTTTTATCATTCCTTTGTTATTGACTTGTTTAGGTGAAATGCTGTTTATTAACTGCTTCCTGTCTCCTGTCACAGCGGTGGTGACTCTGCTTAATGTGCCTCCTGAATCACCTAAAAACATATCAAAGGGAAGGACTTTTTTTACTACTCAGTCTCCCAACGAAGAGTGTGTCAAACCCACCTACAAAAGCTTCTCCTTCACCCTACTGGAGCTCTTCAAGTTCACGATCGGCATGGGTGACATGGAGTTTTCCCAGGCCTTTGAGTACAGGGAGATTTTCTATTTCCTCCTCATTGGCTACATCATTCTCACCTACATCCTGCTGCTCAACATGCTCATAGCCCTCATGAACCGCACCGTGGAGAACATTACCAAGGAGAGCGCCTGCATCTGGAAGCTCCAAGTGGGTGATCAGTCTTCTGCAAGTGTATATTACAGCTGCAGAGGGTTGCTGAAGTGCTGTGGTGGTTTCTTAGAGAGCCGTCACTATCCTGGACATGGAGAAGAGGCTGCCCTACTGTGTGAGGAAGTGCCTGCGCTGTGGCGTGGAGAAGAAATTTGTCACTGCTCTTGGAAACGAACAGCGCTGGTGTTTCAGGTTCGTCTGCTTAAGGGGACTGGTATTTTTAGATACTTAATGACACTTCATTTTTTCACTCAAAATAATGAAGTTACACTGCTTTTAGGACAAGATTTGGTTATTGTAGCCCAGGGATCAGCAACCTTTAACAGTAAAAAAAAACATGTGGGCCATTTTTCTACTGATCAAATCCTAGAAGGAGTTGTATAGTCTTACTTTAGTCTTTAAGAAATTTGGATTTGCCTTCATGACCTTCTTTTTAAAAAAAAATAATAATAAATATTTACACTGCTGGGTTTTGTTATTTTAGTTTGGGGTTGGACCTCGGTAGTCTTAGTTTGTGGGCTTTGTTTATTTGTTTTCTTTAGGTAGTTTTGGTTAGGGGGACCTGCTGACTCAGACGGTGGACATGGCTGGATCAGCAGTCTCTATGACTTATTTTATGTTTGGCCAAAGATCCACCATGGAGAGATAGAAGAGCCACATGTGGATCTGGAGCTGCAGGTTGCAGACCCCTGAGCTAGCCTATATACAAAGCATTCAATAAACAACAGCACCACTAAAAAGGCTTTTATTTTTCTCCAAATGAGAAGCACCAAAAGGGTAAGACAGAAACAGTCACTGTTCATTACACCTCAGGTACCTAACAATTATGTTTATTTAGTCACAATTAAGGTAAAAATTGATTATTGCAGGGCTGCATGTGGCGTAGTGGTAAGTACTCTTCCCTCTCAGCTGATTCAAATCCCAGTTGGATTCTTTCTGCATGTTCTCCTCGTGCATGTGCGGGTTTTCTCCAGGCACTCCAGTTTCCTCCCACAGTCAGAAAACATGCTTCATAGGTTCATTGATACCACTAAATGGCCACTAGGTGTGAGTGCGAGTGTATGTCCCAGCAAAGGCTGGAAACATCGCTTTCACCCAACTGTATTAGGGATAGGCTCCAGCAACTCAGTAATCCTGAAAGGAATTCATTGTGTTCAGTAAATACATCCATCCATGGATGGATGACATCTTGAATGTATCCAAACCAGAGAGTTAATTTACGTCACAAAGGGTTTCAGTATATGGTAATGTCATTTTTTATGTTATTTTCATGGCTAAGCCATAATTTTACCCATTTAAACGTACGTCTAAAGGAGGGTAATCTGACTGATTTGTATTGACAAATTTGACAAAGTAACTTTTTAATCTAATAACTATAATGGTGATAAAGCTCAAACTTTACAGAAAATAAGCAAAAAGGAGCAGCAGGAAGGCCAGTTTAGAGACCTCACCTGTAAATGAAAAAATCCCAATTTGACTATCACTTTGATCAAAATACAAGAGGAGAAGACAAGTTAAACTGGATCATTAAAAAGGCAAATGGAATCTAAAACACTGTTTTTATTCTTAAGTTTCTCTCAGGCAAAAGATGCAAAAACTGCTCAGGTAAATGCTTAAAAATGATATGAATCAAGTAGAAAAGAAAAAAAAAACACACACAAGCTTACTCTAAAAGAGTTCAAAGAATGCTGGTGAATTAGAATTTAAAACAAACTTTCAAAATGTGATTTTTAATGTTAAGATAATAAAATATTTGATCTTGCTCACATCCAAGGTTGATGTGTGGGAGAAAACTGGATTTTTCCTAAATCTAATGAGTCAATAGACTTTGATAATAATAAACTTTTCCCATCAAATGAATGTTTTACCTCGTTGTACATTGGTGCTGATTTGCAAACATTAACAGCTTTAAGACTTCAAACTCTACTCACTGAAGTTTTCTTCAGAGTCCTTAAACACAGTTGTAAGTTAGAGATAAACTTTCAGCAGAAGTTGTTAGTTAGTCTTTATACTGACTAATGCTGATCATTACCATTTTACAGAATTATCAGTTTCTATTATTGGGCTGCTTTGGAATACACGGTGAAACATAATAAAGAACATTGATAGAGGAAAGACTGTAAAAGTTAGGGTTGTGTGTCTTTCCCTCTCACATGATTTTATACACATCTTCACACTTGGTCCACAAATCGATACATAAAAGATTAAACCAATGGATAAAATGGATAAAATCTAGATACTCAGGGGCGGACATACCATTAGACCAAGGCAGGCAAGCGATTGTCTGAGCCCCCCAGGGCTTGAGGCTGCCAAGCTTTGGTATAAGTTTTACTATCTTATTTATTTTGTTATTTATTAAGTATATTTATTATCTATGTATGTCACAAACCCCCCAAATCACTGAAATAGCATAAGACTGCTTATGTGAAAGTGTTTTGTCCTCCCCGGCCCTTCTGAAGAAATGGAATATTCCAGCAACATCAAGTTAAGAAAGACTTTTCCAAGAGATAAAAAACAAACAAACAAAAATGTAAAATGGCCCCCAAACTGCTAAGTCCTCCAATGTATGTATTTATAATTCATTTGGCATTAAAACTATAAAGCAATGTTGTAGTGAATAGAAAAACTGTTAAACCTCACCTATTATTTTTTAGCATTTTTTTAAAGGTGCTCTCCCTATTTTTATTTTTTATTTTGGTAAGATGATGTCTTATAACAGCTGAAAATTTGCAAAAGAAAAAAAAACTATTAACGTAAACAGAGAAACTTTATTTATCCTTTCTGTCACTTTTAATTTGTAGTGACAAAAACCAAATATCTGACAGCTGATTTTATACCTTTTTACCAACACAAACCTGCTGGTCTCTGTGGTTTCCAATCAATACTTCTGCTACTCTCATAACTCTAGTTCAGTTTTTCAATACATATCTGTATCTTTTATGTCCCTAGTAAGAGCACTGGAAATGTATGATCAATAAATGTGTATTATAATTTAGAATTTAGTACTTTGGGAGCTACAATCATAACATTAACTTATCTTAATAATTGTAACCTACTCTTGAGATTCCTCTCAAAGGAACAGGTAAACGTAGGCCTACTAGTGGTTAAAAAGTATAAATAACTCATCAAAATCACCAACAATCATAGTTGATAAATAATATTTAGGTGTCTTTCATTAAACAATAACTGTTGAGTTAAAAAAAATACTTAAGACATGAGAGAAGATGTGACTTTATTGTCAGTGTCCACATGAACAATGAGATTTTCCAAAATCCATGTGAAGTGTGAACAGCTGAAACTAGGGATGTAGGGAAAATATATATATATTGTGATATATTGTGATACTTCATTTGGCAATACTTGTATCAATTTAAAATGTCAACATGGACATATTCAATTAGTTGTTTATTGGCGTCTTACTTTTTTCCACTTTTTATTTTCTTATGCTGAAAAATATTTATTGTGGAAATCAGACAAATTCCCTATAAGAATAAATTTTTCTTAATTTACTAAAAGAAAAAAAGTGCCATGAATTTGCTTGGGTAAAAGCGACTTCTTTATGAGATACAGTTGCAGTGCTTAATGTTGTGATCATTAAATAAAATGTATTTTATCGTTTTATTGCAATCAATTAAAATTCAAGTAGGGTGTTTTTTAAGTCATTCTCTTAAAAAAAAAAAAACAGTAAAAATTGTACAGTCTTGAGATATATCACGATACATATTGTATTGTGAGGCAGGCATCATGATATGTATCATATCGTTGGACTTTTGCCAATACACACTGTAAGCTGACAGAGAAGTGCTGAATCAGAAGAGCAGGTTTTGTCAGCTGAAACAGGAAAATGGTCACAACCAACTAAGACATGTTTAGATCCAATTATTACATGTTTCTATCTGTATGGAAAGCGTGTTAATGTAGGACATGCCACAGAGGTGCTGTATTTCTGTACGACTGTGACATAAAACTGGCTTTGAACAGGAATTGTGATAAGTTTAGGCTAAGAGACTACATTCTTAACCACTTATCACACAACTAGGTCATGCTGATTTGATTTTTCTTCTTAAGAACAAAACTTCAAGCTTCTCTACAATTAATTTAAAGTTACTGCTATTGAGGGTTCCTTCAGCTTGGATTCAAAATGCTTCCTTTAGCTCAATAAATACTGCCATCTTAATGTAATTTGAATTTTTCACTTGTAAATAAGTATTGCCAGTAAGTTAAAAAAAGTTCTGTTTGACCATTTTAAAGGCTGGTTTTATTTTTTGGTAGCTCAACAGTTTCAGTTCCGTGTGTCAACTCTAGTTAGTGACACTAAAAGATCCCCAGAGAGAAGACAATGTTCAAACTTCAGGAGGGATTTCTTGGAAAGCAGGGTCAAAGGTTAGCTTGGCTGAGTTAATTGACCCTAAAACTGAGAAGGATCAGCTGACGTTCCACTCCAGTCTTCTTCTGCTGACCCTTGACTGACGTGCCACTCTGCAGACACTCATTCAACCATGTGTCTGTGCTCTTGTCTCAGAGTGGAGGAAGTCAACTGGAAAAATTGGAATAAGGACATCAGCAAAATCGATGAAGAACCCGGATGGAGCGACCGCTCCCAGCAGTCCGGCGATGAAAACAACACGACCTGGAGACGTAGGGCCACAGAAACTCTGGTTCATTTCCTCCACAGAAGTCATTCTAGGTCTGTTAACTTTTCCTTCCTTCTCCACAGTGAGGAGCTTTAGAGGCTTGATCCGGGCCAGTAGGCGGCGGCAGAGATCTGAGTCGACAGAGATGAACACCCTGACTCTCTGAGGCAGCAAAAAGGTTCACCGAGGATGCTCAGCTTAGCTGACATGAGCAATGAGCCATTCAGACCCAAACGCACCCATCCAGCTCCATTCTTCAAGAAACAGAACTGCCAAACGGATTCTTCCACGTGTCACATCACGGTTACATTTCAGTGATTCTGAGACAATAGATGTGTATTAAAGTGTAATAAGTGCTGATTATGTCAATGAAATCCTGCATCTCAAATTAAACATTTAATCAAGAGTTTTTCTGCTTCTGAGCCAGATGTCTCGTCACCTACCTGCCCCTTTGGCATCACTCTCAAGCGTCAGAGTAACCGTGATCAGGGAGGTGCTGATCCTGCCCTCCTGCCGCTTGGCCTTTATACAAAGCCCGTTTTCATCACAGTCAGACAAGCTAAATCTACTGCAGCCTGCTAGAGCTGCAGACTTCACAGCTTGCTTTCTCTACTCCACCTTCTCCTGCAATGTAGCAGGAGGAGGCCTGGATAAATGGCATGAAAGCACAGCTATTGGAGCAGCAATCGCCTCCTTCAGCATTTGCTGTCACAGTTAAGAAAGATCTGCGGTTTGGAGGGGCCTTTTAAAGCAGTCAAATGTGTTCCAGCATCATTTTGTGAGAATAATGATCCAACGCAGCTGAAATAAAGGAGAAAAAAGGAGGTTGGAAGAAAACTCATGTTAAGTGACGCTCAAAAGCAAAGCGCTCCGACACGCCTCAAAGCATAAATTAGAACTTTATTTTATTATTACAAAAAGAGTAACACAACTCTCACTCTCTTGCCCCTCATCTGTCGTACAGAATGACACAAAAAGGCTTGTGAACTTTCTTCCATTTTCACAGCAAAAGTACAAGAAAAAAAAAATTAAATACCAAGCAGATCAAGTATCATAAAGTTACAACTGCAAACTGAAGCTTTGAAATGGGGAAAAAAAACATACAGGTCTGAGACTATGCAGTGCTAAAACCTTAATTACAAAATATTCCTCTTGTTTTTTGCCTTAATTTATAAAGAATCTCAAAGAAAATTGCTTTTCATGAGACAAAGAGAAAAACAAACAAAAAAAATGCAGTTTCCACTTATCCCATCCAGTCTTGTTATTTGGGTTTTTTCTTTTTTTTTAATTAAAACCATGCTCATTTTCATAGGAAAGTCCAAGGACCGAACACTTAAGGCTTTTTAAGGGCTGTTAGAGAGTTCAATGAAGAAAACAAAGGTGTCCTTGTGTTATTTTACACACAAACACTCGCACATCCACCCTGAAATGCAGCCGCACTCATTCACACACAATCATTAACCTTTAAAATTACAGTAGTCTAGTAGGTAAGCCAGTGTACAACAGAATTAAACAATGCATTTGCTGTTTCACTTTTAACTCAAACGTCTGTTTATTTTCTTTACTTCCAGGAGATCTTGCAAGTGATCAATTTGGTTCATTAGAATCAGTAGCAAATACACTGGAAACCCCCCCTGTGGTCAGGATTCACTCATTTCTTCATTTCCTTACCAACAAATCCCTTTAAATACCTGCAAAACAGACTCAACATTCAAGTAATACATTTGACACAAAAGCAATCAGATATAAAATGGCACAGCTTCATACTGGTGTGTCCTCGCGGAACCTGACTTTGGCCATTTTAAGGTAGGAGAGTTAAGATTTCAGAACGTCGACACCTGATTTCATTGCAGCATTTCGAGCGGGACAGAGCTTTCCAACACAGCCGCTCACCGCTAGAACATTGCAATGTACAAAAAAAGAACCTGATTACATGCTTCCCGTAGTGACAGAGTTATTCTTTAGTATTCCTATTATACAAATAAATAAATTTTAACAGAATAAAACTTCTGTTGAGATGTGCACACCGTCTTTGTTCTAAAACAAGACCAGTTCCTGCCTTTCCGTCCTGCAGAGATTGTTTTTTTTATTTTTAATCTTAGCGTTACCTCCAAAGTGTAGTCAAGTAAAACTAGTCATAGCCGCAAAGCTTGGACATGGTCCTGTTTAAAAGAAAAACAAAAAAAGAAGTTTATCCCACGATTGGTGTTGCAGTTTGTCAGCGAGGGAAGGGTTTTCCTTCATGTTACTGCAGAAATAAAACATCTGTTAAGATCCAGGCACACAAAACTATGACGTAGGACGAAGCAGGGCACAGTATACACAAAAGTTACCTCAAGTTATAGGTAGAAGCTCTCAATATGGCAATTGATCACTTGCAAGATGAACAAAAAACAAAAAAAGAGGGGGACAAAAACTATCGTTCCGCATTTTATATATTATTTTACCTTCTTTAATACTAGTTGTCCTTTCGGGAATCGGTAGGGTTGTGTTCCTTTCTTAAAACTAAACCGAAAAAAGGGGGGGGTGGAAACAGTTGAGGAGACAAGGCCATAGCTTATCTGTACCCTGGATGCTGGAGGAGAGCGGTTCTGCCATCCCCGACCTCTGGACCCACCCTGCTCAGAGCAGGCCTGTGCATCTTACCCATTAACCCTAGATTCTGATCGCGGAAGTAGGGTGTCTGGAAGTCCCCACCCAAGTAATCTGCAGTTTGCATCAGATTAGCCTGGGTGGAGGAGGGGGTGAAGGAGCTTGTTCCAAGCCTGTAATGGGGAGCCCCAGGGGGCCCACAGTCTAGTGTGGTACACCCTCCTGGGCCTGCGCCGTGGAATGACATAGTTATGTCCTGAGACCCGGAGCTGTCACTGTTGGGCGTGGGGAGGATGCTGCTGTTCCAAACATGCGACTGGAAGTAGTGGCCGTTGGTGTAGTGGGTCATGGAGCCGGACATGCTGTTGTTGACAGGAGGGGAGGGGGTGGGCCTCTCCACAGGAGGTTTCATTGAGTAAGGCTGACCCACACACGCCTCTGCAGGGTAGCCTATGCCCTTATAAAGAAAGGATGGGTCTCTGGAAGGCTGCACCCCACCGTTCTGCATCTGGGGCGCCAGAGCCAACTGCTGCTGTTTCCACGAGCGCATCTTCTGCTGCTGTGGGTTGTGTTGTTGCTGTGGATAAAGATGCTGCTGCATGTGCTGCTGCTGCTTGAGATCAGTGTGTCTGGAAGGCAAATGGTTCATAGCAGCCACACTAAGTGCAGGGTGGGCTCCCATTGGGGCTGCAGCTTTTTCTTGAGAAGCTATGATGCAGTTGGGTGGCGGGAAGCCCGGCGTGGCAGGGTTACTGTGCATAGTCACCCTGGAGCATGCACTGATGAGCAGATTGCGGCTGATGGGGCTGGGGTTGGCGATCTGGCCCTCGCACATGGAAGTGGGCCCTGCTCCCTGGGCCCGAGCCTGGCAGAACTGGTTGAGCTGATGCACAATGGCGCTCAGGTCCGCCTGCCGGCCCAGGAGAGGTCCAGCAGCCATGGAGAGTGGAATGGTTGAGGTAGAGACAGTAACGTTAGGTGGTGCGTCGCCATCAGGCAACTTCCTGCCCCCCTGCAGGCCAGGCTGCTGCTGAAGGTGCTGCTGCTGAAGCATGACGGCAGGGGGGGCCTGAGGTTGGCCAAGGGCTGGGTGCTGAGGCATGGTCTGGAGTCTAGGTAGGCCCTGAGGATGCTGGGCCAGAGGAGGGTGTCTGAGACTCTGGGAGGGAGCTTGCTGCTGAGGAACGGTCATGTGTAAAGTCTGAGGCAGGTCCTGGAGCGGTAAGCAGTGCTGGGGCAGGCTGGGCAGAGGTGGGTGGTGGTTTAAAGTGCTGGTTGAAGCCACTTGAAAGGATCCTGCAGGTGGGTTCATGATGACCTCAGGATGCAAGCGAGCCCGGCTGCCGTCAAAATCCTTAAGGATGCTTTTGACTGTGGGCACCTTGACGATGGCGAGGAGTCCAGTCTTGGCGCCGACCTGAGAGGAAGGGTAAGGGCTGTAGCGCTGGCCCGATGTGTCCAGCCCGTTGATGGTACGGCGCACGTGGTTTCGCTGCGGGACCTTGATGCTGTTGGGGAAAATCTTGATGGTCAGGGGGTTGTTGGCAACCTTCTTAGCATATGCATCTAATTCTGCAGGGGTTGGAAACGGAGCGGATCTCATCCTTTGTATGGTGTCCCCTGGGGGGAGGACAGGACAGATCGAGACAGAGAGAGGAAGAGGAGACAGAATGGAGAAAAGTGAAGGAGAGAAGGAGGGGGGGCAATAAAAGAGGCATCTTAATCCGGTTAGAAGTGCATATGGCACAAAAGAACACATCAGTGGAAATCTGAGCAGCTGAGTGGAAGAGCTGATCTGGAAAGAGCTCTTATATTTCATATCTTCCCATTTTCCTCGGAGCGCCCTTCTCATGTGGACAAAGAGAAATGCCTTCTCCACAGAATTATTGTGGTGAACATATATGAAGGGAAAAAAAAACCTGGTTAAGTGTTATTGGCTGGTGGCTTTGAGGCCGAGAGCTTTTACTGGCTTTAATTGACACACAAAGGCCAAGAATAAGTGAGCATCTGAGGGTCGGCTCTGATGTTGGAATGAATCACAAACTAAACAAAGAATAAGAGCGGCAGGGATGGTCCCCTGTGGCTGCTATGGGGAGAGGAAAAAAAAGGATGCAGAGCTCCATGACAGCCGACAAGCAATCAGGCACAGAAGCAGCATCTCTGATCTGCCGGAATACCTCCCAGGTCTCAGCTCGAAGCCATTTGTTACACCTGCTAAGCACAGTGTCTAAATTTAACAAAGTGACAATAGGAACATGCCTTCCTGTTTGTTCATGTGAGACTGCTTCATTTAGGTGTTGGCTTGTGTGAGATTCTTATGTTATGGCTGAGACAAGTTAATTGCTTGTAACTTTTTAGAGAAAGCGTTTTATGACACGGCTGTCAGGCTCTTTTACTTTCAATCAGCTCGTCATACTATAAAATGATCTGAGGCGAGCATTGTGCTAATAAAACTGAGCTGAATTTTATTCTCTACTCTGACGAGGGGTTTTCTGCTCAGGTGAGTCAGACGTTACACCATAATAGATGAGTATTTTCCTGTTGGATGAAGACATAATCTGAAATAGCAGAAATTTAGGCAAGGCTCCGTCACATATGGTGGTGGTTGTTGTGCTCCGTCTCTCAGCATTCAGACTGGGCTTATGGGATGAGGCACAGAGCTGAACAGAGCCCCTGACACGGCAGCACCAAGACTTGTGCCAACTGGCTAATTAATTCCTGCTTTATATCGGAGCAGGAAACAATGGGCAGTTATGTGCGGGGGCTGGTCTGGTGCTGCACACAGGGGGGGCTGCTGTAACTAAGTGTTCAGCCTGCTGATGACAGCCTCATTAATGCAAGGGTCTGGGCCAAGGAGCTGGAGCTTGACACCCGCCATCATTGAGGCCCAATGTCTGTCGCTTCGATAAATGCCAGGCTAAGCAAATGCAGATAAATGAGCACGAGCACACGGGTTGTTTTCACCTGCCACCCACAAGAAATGATTCATGGTTTTGTAGGAAATAATGTTTCCAAATGTGACAGTAATGGACATGAATGAATATGAAGTCCATGCGTTTTATTTTCTTAAACTCTGGTGAAGCATGGATGAGGTGTTGCTGGTGGTATCTGTTGTCTGTCTCAGGGTGAAATCAAAGTCACATTAAAACAGTCTTACTTAATTTTAGATTTTTAATATACAAATAAAATAAAATTTAAAAAATGCTAAACAAATATTAGACGCACAGAATTTTTTTTATGTTCATTAAGCTAAATAATAAGGAGAGAGGGTGCACATCACACCTTGAACCTTCCTCATCATTTTGGAAGAATGTGTATTTGCAATGCACTCCCAACTCGTCATATATGGAGATATGGTTTGAGCCCCCTCTGCATCACTTTTTGATGTTTTGTTTGTCCCCAAGTTGTCGTTTTTTGACATGCTGGCTGTTCCCATTAATTCAGGGGTCCCAAACCTCCAGGCCACGAAACGTTACCAATCCCAGGGCCACTTGGTACCGGGCTACAGACAGGGCATACGCAAATTAGGGGTCCTTAACCCTCGTGATGCTGTGCCCGACTGATACATGTCCAAGGTAACGATCCTAACCTGGTACCAGTTCCATGTCCACTGCTGGGTCCAAAGGGTTGGAGACCTGTGATTTGATGGGAACAGCCAGAACATCAAAAAACGACGAGTTGGGGACACAAAAACATGTCAAAAAGTCAAAAAGGAGGGGGCCAAAACCATACTTCCATATATGATGTGTTGGGAGTGAGAATATTTGAAAAAATTTGTATTAGCTAGACTAAGTCACCCCTTGCTTTCCAAACAGGGAAGTACCTACCAACCTCATGAATCCAAAATCGCATAGACTTCTATTGAGAAATAATCAGCTATTATCAAGTCATTAGTTTGTCAGAATCACCATTCTTGATCTGATACATCCTTTAACATGTTCTTGATCATTTTTTTCTTGATATATAAAAAAATCACAGGTTATTCAAGTTATAAACAGACCAATCAGATGCCTCAATAAAAGCATGTGGCTCCAGCTGGCCCCCACCTCAACATTTGAAACGTTTGACAGATTTTGTGTAGCCCACTTTCAGTAGTGCGGGTGTGGCTCACTCCTGATTGGTAAGAGTGGTTGCCATAGAAATGCTCATTCAGACCTATTCGCCCCAATCACTGCTTACTGATGTCGTCTGGTTCCCACGTGGCGATGTCCATAAAGTTCATTTTAGAACATAATATTGCAGACAAACCAATCTGTCAACTCTACAGAAACGTCACCGTTTCCACCATATACAGTTAATAAATAAACAATGTGCTCACACAACCCACTGGTTTTTACGGGACCAATTAAAAGCCAGTTTTCTAGTTTCGTGGTCGTCGTCCTCTTGGCAGGATACGACATCATGGAGCTCTGGTCTTTTTTTCTCACCCATTTACCTTCATCCTCACCAAATGCGGCAACAAGACGTTAATGATTATAATAAATTAGTTTTGGTGGCTCTGTGATGGACTGGAGACCTGCCCAATGTGTAGCCCATCTTCACCCAACAGTGGCTGCTACAGGTTGCAGCAAAACCATGACCCCAAACAGGATTAAGTAGAATTGGAAAACGAATAGATTGATAGTTTCTGTGGAAAGCAGTGGGGTACAGGAACACACCAACTATTGACCACGGACTAAAGTGACGTTTGAACAGCATTTCTACATAAGGACTGGACATTAAATTTGGACGGCAGCAGTCCTGGTCTGCAAGCACCAGATTGTTTTGCGCAATTCTTCTTTCTTACTGCACCTTTAAGCAAAAAAATTGACCCTGGCACACAAAAAAACTCACCAAAATTTACAAGCAAGTGGTAACTGATTAAAATAAATTTAAGGCATTGTGACTTAATTTTGCAGCTTCTTCTGAAAATAGCCCGGTTTGTCATTGTCAGGTGACCAAAAAAATAAAATAATTGCTATGGAGATAAAACCGACATAAGTTTTTTTTTTAATGAATTTGTCACCTACAGCTGTCACCAGGGCGACAAGGTTAGAAGTGGAGAGTGAGAGCCCTGTAGCAGCCAGAGAGGGCAGGTCAAAAGGGGCGGTAAGGGTGAGGGCAGGTAGTGCTTGCAGACCGTACAATGCCACTCGTGGCTTTAATTACATTACTTACCTTACATAATGGACATGTACCGTCCTGTACTGCAGGAGCTGCTTTTATTGGATCTTTCCAACATCACACACTTCAGATTAACAGCTTTAGGAGGCTAACAAGAATTTTCTACTACAAAGCTGTACTGTGCTGCTCTGAACGGAAGTGACTGGTCCAAACATAATTATACATACTCTCAAACATGAGAATAGATTAAACAAAAACGAGTTTCTGATGAAAGAGTAGAATCTGAACGCCTGTCTCTGAAGATTTAGCCAAGAAGACTGTCTGCCTTTCTTTCCTGTGGTTAATCGCAAATTATCATCCTGCGGGCCGCAGATGGCCCGCGGGCCGCGAGTTTGAGACCCCTGCTCTAGACCCTGAAACTAACATAAAAGTGAATTGCCACATCTGAAAAGGAGACTTGTCTCCTGGACGCCCCAATGGTCCTAAAAGCTGCTTCATTTTCCATGTGAAACAAGACATTTTACAGCTAAGACCAAGAGTCTCTCTGGTTTGTACACCTTTGACTCCACAAACAAGTCGTCGGAATGTCACACAGGACACAAATGCTACTCATTGTCCATTTTTTAGGTTGTATTTTCTGCTGAAGGTAAAGAAACGAAGAGTCAAAATAGAGACGTCTGTCAAATCTAGGTTTGATCTCACGGTTCAGCTCCTCTTTGTCCGGCATGCACGTCAATCCACTATCTGCGTTGACCACCAACCACACAATAGTTGTGAAACAGCAGATGAAAGCAGCTTTGGTGGTGTGGTGAACAAAAGATAGCTCCTTGATATTTTGGTTTGTGAGACAAAAACTGCACAACATTTTCTATAATCGCTGTTAGTGGAAGACAGTGTTTCACTTTCATATAGTATGAAGCAGCCTTGACTGTTCCAGGGCAGTCCCCATCAACTAATGTATTTACATTTAAACAGGTCTCCAGCAGTGTCTGCAAGCCTGAAATCATCCAAGGCCAGTAAACAAGCATTTACTGAACCAAAAGTTTACATTCCTTTAAAAAACAACCATCTCAAAATCAATTTTTAAAAAACATGCTCTCAAACTAACATTTTAATACAAAAAAAATAAGAAAAATGGAGCAAGCATCCAATAAAAAAATGTAAGTCTTTATCGCCACAAATTAGCAGTTAAAGTAGGGCAGTAGAAATGGACCTCAGATCTGGTAATAGCTTCTGTCAGCAGCTGAGCACGAGTTCCGGTAAGCAAATGTATCTTATTAGCATTTCAACCTCAACCTGAAACCTAGATTAGCTAGAGCTTAAACATTAATGGAGGGTTAATAAGGAATATGAGCAAAGTTTGTAAGTGGCTGCCAGTGGCAAGGAGCGCATCATCTCCGAGATCTCCTGCTGGGCACGTTCGCGGTGAGGAAGCTGCAGAAAAAGGGCCACTCTGGCCGAACACTAATTATCCTGCTGCTAGCAAACTGATTGGAACACAAGTGCACAGTCAGCAGGCACTAATTAGGGTTTCTTTTATTCAAACTACTGTTTTCATTGAGCAGCAGGGAGCAGAAGCTCATGCTGCTATAAACTGCAGTTTTCGCACATGAGCAGGAAATTAGATCTGAGGTCTTCACGTCAAATTAGACATGACTTGAGTTTCTTTTTCGGGTTTCTGCACTTTTACAGTAAAATGATGTTGATGGTACAATAATACAGCTTTTAAAGAAATACTGAAAAGATCATTCACTTTTAAAGGAGCTCAGTTTGTTTGGTATAAAAGGAACAAAAAACAACTCACTTTCAGGAATAGGACTTTTTATAACGTAATTTTAGTTTTTCTCTGTTTTTTCTCCCCAATTAAAACTGCATTTATTTTTTTTTTCTTTCACATTTACACACAACAGGGAGCCAGCCTGCTAATCGGAGGAACTTAGACGCAAAGATTTTTAAACAGATTCAGATTTCTTGGAGAAGCTGATGAGTTATTGATCTCAAATCAAATTTGAAACTGCTTTTGTGGTGAAAGCACGTTTCAAGTTTTGAACAGTATAGCTACGCAGGTTTCTACAAACATTTTCAGGCTCTACGTACAAAATTCACACCCACTGAACTCGCATTGAAAATTAAACCAGATTGAATTTTGTCTAGTCAGGGACTTGGTAGTGACGTATGGATAATGTTCCCCTTTAATTCGAGAAAATTTGAGAATTGTTTGAAAATTGATCATGGAGGATAAATGAATAATCGCGGCTTGTGTCCAGCGATAATTAAGACACCAAGTCTTAAATTTTTCGGAATAGAGGTCTAAAAGAGAAAGTCTGGATAGAAGAGCCGTGAGATTTGCACCACATTGACATTTTACATTAAGCCTCTTAAGTAGGGGAGGACTTACCATTAGGCAAAGGTAGGTGATCACCTGGGGCCCCCAACACTCTGGGGGCCCTGAGATGAACACTTAATAAAAGTATCTAAAACAAATGTTACGCCCATGATTATTTAAGCCCATCATAAATAGCATCCCACATCACTGAAATGGCATAAGAATGATCATGTTTTGTGTTTTGTCCTCCCTGTCTTTCTGCAACAATGGTATATTCCAGTCAACACCAAGTCGAGAGACTCGCAAGTCAGCTAGCAGATGCATTGTCACTAGATTAGGCGGTTTCCGGCTCAACAGGGCGGTTTTTATTCTGACTTTGTGGACAAAAGTTGCTTTATGGGGGTGTATATAATTTGACCGGGTTTTGGATCGGTTCTGAGCTTTTACTTCCTTTTTGAAATACGTTTAAACCAGGGACATGCGGTCGGGGGAGGCAGATGAAGCAGTGCCTCACCCGTCATCTTCCTCACATGTAGGGGTAGGCTCCAACAACCCCATGACCCAAGAGGATTTAGTGAGTGAGTGAGTGAGTGAGGTATGGATGGATGGATGGAGTCAGGCTGTCAAAGTCTGCACAGACCGCTAACATGCAGGCGCTGATCTGGACTACGATCAGCAACCTGAGAACGAACAGTATTTTTTACTGGCTCTGAGATAAAATAATTACTTCTAAATGAAATACGGATCTGCGGCTTTTGATGTAACACAGTGTCTGTTTGAAGAACAGATGAAAAGGAAATGCATTACGAAGGACTGATAAGAGGAAAAAATGGATTGAAATTACACTTCCAGGAATGGCCGTGCAATGGGAAGCATGCTCCATCACCTAAACGGATTACAGCGTTGGACAGAAAAACAAATTGAACTCTGGTTGTGCCTTGTGCTCTAATGTGTCTTAGTGTGAGGCGTAGAGGAGGAGCAGACTCTGCTTGATGGCTGCACCATGTCACAGGCCTGCCTGAGGGAGGCAACAGACGCTGGCACTTAGCAGACTCCCTCACACTCGCTGATCTCCTGGGGGTTGACTGATTACTGTGATTCTGAAATTACAGTCTTGATGAGCAGGAACATTTCACAACAACAACACAAAAAACATGCAGAAATGGGTCAGGCTGGGGAGGAGTCTCCACTCGGGGAGGTAAGGGCCGAGGAAGACTTGGATTCTTGAGACTGATTGGCTGAACAACTTATCGGACACTATTCAACGCTAAACTAAAGGATGTCACTTGGCATCGGCTGGAAACTTTTGACATGAAATATGTGAAGAGTCAGTTAAAAGTGAAACACCAGCTTCCCCCTATTTCTGTTCAGTGAGACTCAGCTCTCTGTGGTGATTGCTGACCCCCACTTTTCTCTTGTTCTGCTAGTCCACACAATTCTCCGTTTTTTCAGCAGTTAAGTTGTAAAACTCAAGCACATTGACTTCAACTGGCAAGAACTGACAAGTCTGTTAAACCAGGACAACAGATTGCATCTTATATTACAGGATCACTGGGGCAAAACCATTCATCCGCAATCTGTCTGCCAGTCTGACAGTAACTAACTCTTCCTAATTGTGAAAAGGAGGCGAGATGGTTGTGTGAAACACTTGATGGAGATTGTAGTGTTGTAAGCACATGAAACCAGGCAGCCAGATCGCCATTCGTTAGCACATTAACCGTGCTTTTCGCTCTTAAAAGGCGGATCTGTGGTTCTGGAAAAGCAGAAACCTTTTCTCCAGCACTGCAGGAGGATGGGTCAGAGCGGGAGAGCGGTCAGTAAAACTGAACAGCTGAGCTGAGGGTTGTGCGAGGTCAGTACTTACATTTCAGAAGTCCAGTGTTCATCTGCGTGTGGGGGAGAAGCTGGAGGGGGAGGTCACCTGGCCCTGGCAGACAGGCCAGCATTTCACACAGACACTAATGCAACATGGGACACACTTCTCCTCACACTGCAGAGAGAACAGAAAAGGAGAGAGGTCAGACGTGACTGCAGGGCAGCACATGGTGCGTGGCGATACAGAAGCTGGGTCTGGACTAATAAGACTCTGTAACTGGTCCCTGAAGGCACAGAGCTGCGGGAGACACATTTAGCTTTCAATTGGAAACTGATTCACACCTGCAGCATCAGGTAAGGTGACATTTGATGCCAATAAAAACTTAAATTACACATCAAACAGCTGAAGTAAAACGGGGCAGGCTGGGCTGCAGGGACTGGAGGCCTCAATTCAACCCCTACCCCCTGTGCATTAGTAATCTGGTTGGGTCCTACACCTGCAGATCATGTTTAAAAAAACATTTAACTAAAAAGAGCACTACAACCAATATGGCAGTCTTCAAAGAGCCCTTGATTGTGGTTAATGGGTGAGAGGTAATGCATAAAAACAGCTGAAAAGTCCCCCTCCGATCATTTTTTAATGCATTCACAGTGGTTATTTGATTATGATTTTTCATTAGAAATTTGCCTCCGAGTTGTGGGTGGAAGTGTTGGCCCCACCCCTACTTCATGTCATCCATCTGCTTACACTCTCCCCCCACAAGCTTGCAGCCCCTCACAACCCCAAGCTTACATTACCAGTGCAGAAAAAATGGCAAGCGATATCCAGCTGTACAGTTTTGATCCAAATATCAGCTCAGACGGGGAAAACAAAGACGTATACGGATCTGTTGTCTACAAGTGGATGCATCAGAATAGAGCGGAGCAGGGGGCTTATGGTCCGCCCAGCATCACTAAAGCCTTGTTTCCACTGAGCGGTCCGGTCAAAAGTGGTACGATACGTTCCAGTTAATTCGGGCAAGCGTTTCTGCTCAGTTAAGCCTCGCATCCACTGAGCGGTTTGTTTTGACGGCGCATGCATGGTGTAGACACTAGTGTGTCATTGCGTCATTGTAGTGCGATGACTAGAAAAACAACAACAACAACGTAGGTCATCCAGCAGCAAGTCTTTTTCTGTATAACAGGAATTTAATGTTGATTAAAAGAAGATTGCGGGGGGCAAAGAAGAATAACACCGTAAGAGGAAAACAGAAACACTAGCTTAGTGCTATACTGGTGCTTTCTTCTGTCAACCAACAGGTAGCAACACCAGCTCCAACTGTCCTGTTCCATTTTTCTAAAGACCTACAACAGATGGGGCCAACAAGCGGTACGGGTCGGCACTGTTTAACCCACCTGCTCTCTTATGGGGTCCAGAGGACCCGACCATTCCTTTTAATGTAAACATGCCTAGGGTAGCATAGGGGTTAATAGGTCCAATTTACAATGGAAACCCTCAAAATACCAGACCAAACCGGTCAGTGGAAATGAGGCTTGATATGTCTTTTTGTCATTGGTGCCTGAATAACAGCAATTTGAATAAATAAATACTCATAAATGCATTTTTAAGCCTAAGCTTCCTTAGATATGTCCTCCATCACAACAAAAGCGCCACAAGAACATGTTAAAAACCCCAAAAAACACAATTTTCATCTGAGTGGGTCTTTAAGCTCCCGTAAAGGCTGGACACGAAGACACAGAACAGTTAGCATGTTCCACTTGGCTTACTGCTGTATTCAAAACACCACAGATGCCTGCTTAATCAGCACTGTAGAACAGTCAGGGAGGAAATTAAGTCTGCAGAGTCCGTGCCCTCCCCATTTGCTGTGCGGCGTCAGAGGAAGGCTGCAAGTGTGCGCAGACAAACAGCTTCTACCAGAAAGGCAATTACACACAAAACAACCTTGGCATGCCTGTTTGCCGCAGGGTGACGGCTTAAAAGTATCTTACCCCCTGAAGAGAGAAGAGACAAGTGGAAGAAAGAGTGACAAAGCGGGAGGGAAGAGCAGGGAGGATAGAAAAAAAAAGACGGGTGGCGGGTTCGGGGCAGCGGGGGGCTGAACATGCTTTAAAAAGCAGGACCTCAAAAAGGTCAGGATGACAGCTCATTTAAATCCTCCCAGGGAAGAGAAGAAAAAACAAGGCTTAATGAAGCTGCCAGTAAGACGCAGATACCTGAGGGCGTTGCACCTTGTGATGCTGCAGGGACAGGGTGGCGGGGGGTGGTATTTGTGGGTGGTAAGCTGAGTGCGGCGGAGACGGTTCTGAGAATCAGGGAAAAGCTCTGTCTGGTTGATGCTGCATCACTTTTTCTCGTTACTCTGCCTCCCACTCCCTCATCCTCCTCCCTTTCCCCCTGCTTTCTGATTTACAGCCTGGACTGCCATATGGCAGCAATCCCTGCCCTCGATTCAGCGTGTCACCATGCATTAACTTTAATTGGGCTGATATGTTATTCTTTTCCCTTCGGCCTTGGAAGGATTTTAGGTACATGGAGCCTTGATGTCAGCAGGCAAGATTTCTAGTCTTCTCTCCCTCCTTTATCAAGTTGAATTCAAACAAAGATAACAGTGATCTCTTTGACAACAAGCAGGTATGAGGTGAGGAAAACTTTATAATAGTTAGAGGGATGTCTTTAAAAAACAGTGAGGGAAGACTTAAACTATGTAAAGTAAAATATACCATCAGAATATTTGTCGGGAGATCACACATGTCAATGCGCTACAGGCAAAAAACAGCCTACAGGCCATCCCCCTCCTGCTTCCCTCACAGCGCCCCTGAATGTCAAAAAACTGTGGAGTGGGGAGTGCGGCGGCAAAGGTCAGCCTATGGTAATGCACAAGCTGACACTCTGCTTTACAGCGCAGAGCAGGAGGAGATGAAACCCGACAGACATAAGCCTGACGTCTACTGACTCGCTTATCGGCGGCGCTGCCACCGAGACTTCAAATGCACCAAGGCTGCTTTCACACAAGGATAATCCTGCAGACTCGGTTCCAATGGGCGGATAATGCCAATAAATTTTACGCCTTCATCTGGTTTGGTTTGCTTTCACATGCAGTGCTCTCAAAAGTGAACCAAAAAACTGCCAAGAATTTTCTATAAGCTTCAAACGACATTCACTAGGAGGCAAAATTGCCCATCCAAGGCATGGAAAAGGGCAAGAAGAAGAAAATCAGCTGGTTACAGCTAGTTCAGGTTAAAATGGATATTAAGAGGTGGAAATATTAAATCAATTTTTTACTACTCCCGTTCAAGCAAGAAATCAAACTCTTTGACTTTAATTGGTAATCATTATAATGAATCTAATGTGACTTGTCTATTTCTGTGTGCATACCTGCAAATAATTATGATTATGAACAGTGTCAAGAAGTTTGTTTTTATTTCTTTTCTGATCAATACTTAATATCAAAATGAGTTAGAAATATAGGTTTTGTTATTTATTTTCTTTATTGGATTATTTCTACTATTTTAAGACAAAATAAACCAACAAATCAAATCAAATAACGTAGTAAGAAGTTCCTGTACCTCTTTTTATAAGGTATTTGCTCTGGTTAACTTATTCTGAGATATTTTAGAATTTTTTGAGTCGCAAACTTAATCATAATTTACAGCGCTCAAGTAATTAAAGACCCACTCCATTAAAAATCGGGTTAATGATGTTCTTTAACATGTTTTTGTGCTCTTTTTTATGATGGACGGAATATATAAAGAACATTTAGATTAAAATAGCATTTCTGAGTATTTCTTTATTGAATTGTTGAGAATCAGGAGCAGATGAAAAATTGACATATGAAAAATCTTCCAGTTTTACATAAAATCTACAATCGGCAGGCCACCATCTCCGATCCATGCTGATGCATCCACTTGTAGACAAATAGATCCATGAACGTCTTTGTTTTCCTCGTCTAGAAGCTAGAATCTGGATCAAAACTGTACAAGTGGATAGCTCCGATATTGCTCACCATTTTTGTTGCACACTAATGTTAGGTTGGGGTTGTGAGATGGATGATGGGAAGAGGAGGTGGGCTTACTCCACGCTAACCTTAAGAGGTGAATTTCTGATGAACTCCTGCTGCTCTTCTGAAACTATATTCTAGAAAACAATGCAGGTTTTTTTTTTCATTTTGGTATAATTCTGATTAAAAGATGACTGAAAACGTTTTGAAAATCAGTCAAAAGATAATTGCAGCAACCTTTAATCTACTCACTTCACTTCATCATCATGTGTACTGGGACCCTTGCTTTCAAAGGGATCGAGGTTCACATGTTTGGTCAGAGTTCAGGTGAGTGAACTATCTGAACCAATGAACATAGTCACACACAAGCACTTCCTAAAGAGGCACAGACACACCAGCAGAAGCTTTTAACTATATTCTATATTTGTATCAGAAGCTGAATGATTCCATCTGACATCATCAGATCCAGATGGGGACTTTGCAAGTCATCATCAGCACGTGACCGACCAGAGTCCTGACTGACTGACGTCTGACCCAACCCATCACAATAAACTAATAGCTTAAAGACAAGCATGTGTGGCGATGGAGCTGAGTCTGCAGAGTCCCACAAAACCCGCTGCACAGGGGTCAGTCTGATGGAGTTAAGCCAGACGTCTCACAATCCACGCAGAAGAACATCACAGAGATCTCCAAGCCTTTACTAGGGCCTGCGTGACTCGGCAAGTCTTCGCCAGCTACTTATAGAGCCCCAATAAAAGTGTGAATAACTGTGTCAGTTTCATAGCAGACAAATAAAAGTCTGCAAACAAAGCAGGACTTGAGCAAGTGATGCGCATGGCTTGTGTCATGTGTCAAATTGTTCCCATAAAAGCTGACCTATATTTTCTTTTCATCCCTCAGTGGGGAAAAAGAAATGTCATTCAGTGGTTAAAAAAAAAAGTAAAAAGAATCAAAGGAAGAGTGCGGGAGACAGAAAAATGATACCAAGCAGCTGCATTTCCTCAGAAAATGTTTAGCTGAAATCATTTACCACAACGGAAACTAAAAGGAAGAAAATCATTCCAAACGTTCACCCACAGATTTCACACGAGCTCATTAAGAGCATGAAACAGAATATTAATTAAAAATTGTAAAAAAAATACAAAATATAGGTCAATTAATTATTTCCTGCTTTTTTCTATCATTTATAAAGTAAATATAAAAGAGGAGAGTCCCTTGTGTGTAGATGGGAGGCTCTTACAGCAGATGAAGTGAAGGTAGCAGAAGACATCAGATAGCTGGTATTTTAATTGCATGTTTACCCCCAGGTTACAAGTCTGAAATAGAGCCAAGGAAAAAAATATTGAAGCAGAAATTCAATAGAACTTCACTGTGTTGATTCTCTCAGGGACACGGAGTGAAATCACTTTTCTTTCAAGCCGAGCGTCTGAATAGGATAAAAAAGAAAACGGGGCAGGAGATTAGAATGGCTTTTTTATTCTTTAATACCAAGCTAGAGCATTCTGCACAAAGGAGGAGTAGGAAAAAGCCTTGGCTCAGAGCACGCTAAGAAGAAGAGACTGTTTGGTGTGGCCTTTAGTGGCCCATTAAGAGTTATATACCACAGTCGTAGAAACAAGGAGTTGCCAAAGGCTGGAAGCATGTTAGACTAGTTCAGCATGTCAGTCAATAAATCCCAATAACCCCAGGGATTTGGGATGGCCAGTTGACTTTTGTCAGGAAGCAGTGCAGGGTATTATCTCAAGCCACAAGAGAAAGGATCCGGATGGAGGACGGCCGTGATTGTAAGCACCGAGTGTAAAAATGAAGAGAAGTCAACCAAGCCAAACCCAGCTAGCAGCAAAATTGAAAGTCAGTTCAATGGTGGTTTCCAAATTGCGAGATTGTCAGCGGTAAAACTGTCAAGCGAGGAATCTGTGCCGGTAGTGTGGGAAAGAGAGAAGACAGATACTTCTTTAGAATAAGTGAAGAGACCGGGAGGCAGGGCGAATGCTTCATAACTGAGTGATGAAAAATTGACAGTTCCCTGAAGTGAGGCGAGGCAGTGTAGGGGGAAGGCAGCGAGACAGCACGCCTCAAGAATACTGCAAAGTCCACAACTGGATCGGCTGCATTCTTGTAAAGACACAGAAAGAAGGGTCTGCAGTCAGAAAGTGAGGCAACACAACTAAAAGGAAACTCTCTCTCCACTCCTCTGTCATATTTGGAGCCTTTTTCAACAAGAATAACAGCTGATGATACGATTGGAGCAGCGGTCAAGCTGGTCCCCCTCTGGCCTCACTTTCACATATGACTCATGGTCACAACCAGAGGAGAACTTTGCTTCACCAACAACCACTAAAGTTTAAAACCAGCTTTACCCCACAGACACACATATATATGAAGGGAAAAGCTCCATCATGTCAAGTTTAGCCAAGGTCAGGTGTGCAGACAGAAAAGACCGGCGGTGCCAGAGCGCCATCGAGAATGCCAAGGTGCTTGTGCAGCCCCTGACTGTGCAGTTTGACAGACATGTTTACACCTGATAGAAAATCTGGTGTGGATGGCCTGCCAAAACAGAGGCGATGCAAAGCGGGGAATGTCAGTCTAGTTATTTATTTATCTACGGCGAATCCACCGAGACCACAGCCAGCAGCTGGGCATTATTCAGGCAGGAATAAGTCAAGCTACTATCAGAAATGACAGCCCTGAACGACTCAAGGGGAAAAAAACAAGGTAAAAAACAAACAAAAAAAAATCCTCTGGGGAGATTTTAGTTGGTGATTAAACTCCTTCTAAACACTTAAATAAAATAATAATTCTACCACAAAGGTGGTGTTTAATCAAATGTATAAACAGTCAATCCTGACTGTCAGCGCCTTGGTGATCATGGCATTCAGGCGAGATAAACAGTGCTTCTTTTATCTCCTCTGTGATGCCTCAGCATCCTTGTTATCACAGTTAGTCACATCACTCCAGACAACAATGTGCTGAGTCACGTGCGGCCGTGTCAGATGGCGGCGTGTGGTGCATCGCTGAAATGTCAAGGTTAGGCACAAACACCAGACCAACAAAAACCTACAGTCTGAGCGCAATGTGGAGTGACGACAACCACCTGACCAGAGCCGGAGAGGGCCAGATTCAACTAGTGGCAGTAGTTCTATACAGAAACAATCACACTTGAGGAACAAGTTTCCTAAAGTTTATTTATTGTTAGACATTCACCACTGCTGCATTTTAGAGGTAAAAGACCCCAGAGCTTCTTCTCACTATTTTACTGTAAGAGAAGTGAGCCATCTTCCTGCTTAGTGGGAAATAACTCAATGTGCTGAGAGCTAAAGTGAGGTAGCATTGTTCCAGCTGGTGGAAAAAGAGGAAATGAAGATGGAGTGGTTTGATTTCATTTGTTAGCAGGTGCATCCATTTTGCCCCCCCACGCACCCGCCTTGCCTCTCTCAGTCAAAGCGCTTATCAGAAATTCGACACCGCAGTGACAAATTCAGCCTGCGATTAAAGGGAGAAAGAGGAAAGCTTTGTTAAGTGCTGCTGATTGGGATCCCAGGCTGCCCTCACACATGTGTGATGTGCGAGTTTGTGCGTGCACGTATGCCTGGTTCAGAGCCAGCGGCAGAGCTGACACCGCCGCCGCCTCCTCTCCAATTTTCCAGGTGTTCCCACGGCTTACATTTCTGCTCCGAGTACTCAAACAACAACAAATCAATGCAGCTGTTCGCCCATCGCTCCCTCTCCCATGCACACACATGCACTACATGGAGTGCATGCAAAGCAAACTACAAAAGCCCTAATTAATATATGCTGGTGTTTTTTCCCTGCAGGAAAAACTTAAGTCTGTTTGTCTCACTCAGACCTACTTTATTGACCCAGCACAGTGCACAGTTTTGCCTATTCTGGGCATAACTGTGCACTCGCTGACTCTCACAAATTATCCTAAAAGGGCTTAACACATAAAAACAGCATCCTGGGTTACACGGCCCTTTTGTGAGAGATTTATCCACCGTGCCATTATTCTAACCACCTTCCACCCATGTGAGCGGTATGGAAAAATATATATGGGACAATCAGGGGATGTATAAGATCCTGACCGGCTGATATGCAGCATGTGAGGATAAAAAATAAATCCTTAAGCTTGATGAAAATGTGTCACTTTCCTTGTGAAAAGCAAGCCTAACTAGACTTATGCCTCAGACTTAGCACTCTCCTTGCTTATTCTAAAATGAAAAGCATTGATCTCTTGTTGACAGTGTCTAAATCCGGAGTTCCCAATACATCAATCGCAAAGGAAGAGAGAGATTGTGGGTCCTCAAAAATACACAAACAAATACGTAATTTTAAAGGCTCGCTCCAATCATCTTTTGAACAATTTTCAAAACAATCCCAGTGGTCTTATGAATATTATGATTATGCAGTTTTAGGACAATTTTTTTTTAAAAAAGGTCTTGTTTTCTAGGACAGTTTTTAGCAGAGCAACAGGAGTTCATTAAAAATTCTCCTCTACTTCCCGACATCTCCAAAATACGCAGAAATGCCATTTGTAGCTTAATTTTCTTTATCCATGTATTGTATCATCAGAAAAATGTCACAAGAATATTTTAAAAATACTAAAAACTTAAACTGAATGCACAAGGAATGTCTGGGATTTTTAGAACACCATGCTCTGTGGCGTTGTTGACATGAGAACTACAAACACTCGGGTCCAAGTCAATAAAACGATGAGTTGAAAAAATGACAGAGGAAGTCTTAAATTTGGTCAGAGAGAGAAAAATCTTGCTACAATCATGAGCACCGGATTAAAACAGTTTTTACTAAAGCTAAAGTGTTTTTTTTTTTAGATAAAGTATCAGATGTTCAAAAACTCCTTTTTATACTTAATTTTTGGCTTGAAAGAGAACCAAAAATAAAGGTTTCTATCCAGATTTCATTGAAATACATAAAGAAATGGCTGGCAGGATATGGTCTGGAAACAAATCTAACTAAAACATAAATATATATCTTATATATCTTTAAAAAGTTAAAAGTAGATCACTGTTTGCTTATTTTAAGCTGTGCAGTAAAACCAAATCAGTCCATATGGGTGTTGTAAGGTCAGCCCCCTCCATGACACTCTGACCTCCAAGGAGTCCAAACAAGCCTCACCTATGCCCCCAGACTAACCAAAGAAAAAAATGGATATATAGTTTTTCCTGTGACTGGTCTGGGAAAAGAAGTCAGAAGAAAGTCTTTTAGACTCTACCACTGCATACGAAATTTGCAGCCTCTCTTTGGTGTGTATATACATATCAAAGCTGGTCTGCTCCTAGCTCCTTTGCCAGTGGAAAAGGAGTTGCAGTGGAGGGCAGCCAGGCGGCAACTCTGGAGAGCAGGGCAAACACAGGCTCGGCAAACATCTCACCTCTGTGACAGCATGGGAACCCGCGGTCCGCCTTAGCTCAAAGGGCCGTCCGTCTGTCTAAATGTGAGCCTACGCACAACCCTGGTGTGTACTGGTGTTGTCATGGAGCCAGTTTCTCCCTCCCACACAGGTACTGGTTGATGTACAAAAAAGAGAAGCTACACTTTTAAAACAAGTGATAAAATTTCACTTAAATTGCTGATTAAGTTGCTTAAATTTTCAATCTGACAATAATACTAGAATAAAAATAAAAACATTTTCAACTAAATCCTGCAAAACTTAAATATCTAAAATGTGGCAACTCTGTGACGTCCCACTCTGATCATCTTTTGACCTATTTTGACTCTTGTGCTATCCTAGGTATCTTGAGGTTAGGAGGGGGGTCATCTGGACCCCACAAGACTGAACTTTTTTTTTTAATGATTTTTGTTTTTCACTGATGTCTATGGCAGACATGAAATCCTGTCCACCTTCAACCACATTTGTCACGGGGGGGATATCACGTCAATATAAGGTTGGGGTCACCTGGAACCAAGTAAGATATTACAAGGGCAAAAAGTGTTCTTAGAGGTCTTTTAATTATGATTATAAAGTTTTTAGGCAAAATCAAAAAACGCTGTGTCATTTTCTAAGACTTAAGCCTCGTTTTCACTGAGCTGTCCAGTCCAGTAAGGAGTAGTCTGGACCAATTACCTCTGGTGAGTTTTTCCACTGAGCGGTTTGTTTTCACAGCGTATGCTTGGTGTAGACTGCTAGCATGTCATTGTAGTGCGACAACTAAATAAGCAACAACAACCGAGGTCTTTCAGCAGCTCGTATTTTTATTGCTTTACTTTTTGAAAAAGAAATTTCATGTTGTTTGAAAGAAGATTGCCGCCGTTGGAAAACGTCGGCTTAAACAAGCACTATAATGGCGCTCTCTAATGTCGTCTTCACTTTTCTGCAAATCAATGGATAGTTCCAACTGTTCTGTTCCACTTTTTAATGGACCTACAACCGATGGGGGGGCCCTCAAGAGGTACGGTTTGGTACTGTTTAATGGGTCCATTTTAGAATGGAAATGCTCAAAATACCAGAGGGGACAGTGGAAATGAGGCTATAGTTTCTGCAGAGCAGTATTAGTTATTAGAAATTTGCCTCCAAGTTGTGGGTGGGACTGTTGGTGAGAAGCAACCCCCTCAAATTCTTGTTGCAGAGAGCTCTACATTTACACTTTCTCCTGCTATCTTATAGCCCCTCACACCTCTAACGTAAATCGAAAATAGTAAACAATGTTAGAGCTCTTCAGCTGTACAGTTTTAAGCCAGATTCCAGCTCAGATGAGGAAAACAAAGACGTACATGGATCTACAAGTGGATGCACCAGAATGGAAAGGAGTTGGGAGCTTGCTCCCCACCCAGTAGATGCCAGCAAATGCGATTTTTTGTTTAGTTTGTCTTTAAATATGTCTTTCATTATGAGAAAAATACCAAAAGAACATGTTTAAAAAAACACCAAAAACACAATCATCATAGAAGTGGCTTCTTAAGAGACCACCCTCTTTTTCCAGTCATGCCTGCCACTCCTCACTGTTTGCATCAGGTGTTGGTTTGACTCAACTCACCTGTTGCAAATAAACATTTGACTGCCCTTTTTTATAAACAATACATATGTACTATCATATTTTCAGTGTATTTATCAATGTGTAGCACAGGCTTAAAGTATCCACTGGCAGCCCAAGATGGATTGATGCTGAGATTTTTTCTGTGTGGCTACTTCCGACTTCAACTCTAAATCTTTATTACCTCTGTCTGGCCTGCATCAATGAGACAAGGTCATGTGAGTAATAGAGTTAAGCCAGCAGATAAAACTTTTTTTTTTTTGGTCGATCTCTCCCTCTTTCCTTCTTGCATCACGCCCGCTTATACAGATCTCCTGTGGCCATCCAGTGAGTCAAGACTGATGAGGCTTGCTCAAAGGTCTGTGCCATTGAACACAGCATTAATGCACCCGGCAGCAAATTTTTTGCCATCGACCCCAGTTCTCTGCAATAAGGACAGAGCCATCAATCAGGCTGAGATAGCCGACACCAGACACGGCTTGATGAAGTGAGGGACTTTGGAGCTAATGACAAATGTATCTCTCAGATATGGTCACAGTATGCTATGACAATCTGCACAGAACATTTGACCTTTACTAAAATCCTCAGCAACTTTTCTGCCTGCACAGCATTGAAAAAAAACAGGGTATATGGACTGTGGGAGGTTATGAAAGAGCAGAATATTTCCTGAGTTCAGCTGAGAGCCTCAGCACTGTCAGAGCTACCACTGGCCGGCGCGGCCTCCCCTTTCCGTACACCAAAGCTCTGGGAGTGACCTTCAGCAGGCTTGCCGGTCCTGCTAATTGGGGTCTCTTCAGAGCAAAGCAATCTACCCCCTCATACTGCCCTGTGGGGCAGAAGAAGTGAGAGATAACAGGGTACAGGGTTATCTGCTCAGAGGAAAACAAGCAGAAAATAAAAAGGAAACACATAGAACTTAAAATGAAACAGCAATGCCACACAGGGCCAAATAACACTGAACAGATGCAACACACGAGTAACAAACATGACGTAAGGGAACTCCATCAAAATCCTGTGGATGCTTGAGAAGAGTTTTGAACCGGACAGCAAATTTTGACCATTGTTGGAGAACTTGACTTCCTGTTAGAAGAATGTTTAAAATCAACTGGAGCCAGGTGAGTTCTCCAGGTAAGATGTCTGTAAGCTGTCAATACTCATTATACTTCAGTGTTCCAGGCCCAACTTTACAATAAAAAATATGCATCCAAGTTAGGTCAAAAACCTCTTTTTAAACAGTTTCAATGTCATGCTAACCTCTTCAGACCTGGCGTCCACATGCACAGACATCACATTTGGGGATATTTTATCACAAAAGTGAATTATTCTTATCTGTGGACCTGTGACTTAAGAGATAAAAGACAATTGCATAGCAGTTGAACACTTTTACGTTTAATATATGGCTAAAATGACACCAAAAACCCTTCAATGTTATTTATCGGTCATTTATTTAGGCAGGTATTTTAAAATGAAAACAACCTGACCCTTTTTGAATGACCTGGACCAAACTGGATAATAACACCTGTAATAATTATTATTACAGCACAAATGTGGATGTTTTTTGCTTTTATGAAACGCTTTGAGAGTGGTGCTTTAATTGTATACTGAATTCAATCCAACACACAAGAGACCGTCAAATCTTTAACTCTTGGACTGTATTTCTGGGCGTGTCCATCAACCATCAGACTTGTTTGTTCCCCTTCCTTGCCCGTTTTCAGAAACATCTTGAGTGACGACCACAGAGAAGAAAAAACTAGCTTTAGAAAACTTTGACACAAACCACTAATCTGTCCATCTCAATATTCTAGTCTTGATTAACATATTATAAATGCAAAAGCAGAAAAGCAGCAGAGTTGATTTAATAATTTGCTTTGAATTTAAATCTTTATCAGTAAAGTACAAGTCACAGAAGTTTGAGGACTACCAACTATTCTAACTAGTAAAAAAATTAGATTTTTGTAGGATAAAGGTTACCCATATTTGAAAAAGAAGACCAATTTTTATATTTGTGATAACAGGGTGGATGCTTTGCTCCAGGAATGTGAACAGGGACACAGTTTATTTAGAGCAGGCTCAGGTTGGATGCAGCTGTGCATTTCACCAATGCCAACATCAGAGCTAAGTCCTACCACTGTGATCAGCTTTCAGCTAAAATGAGAAAAGAAAATGAGCAGGAAGTCATTCTGTAAAAATACGATAGAGTTTGGTTTGATAAAAAGTGGTTTTCTGTCCTTTAAAAAGTTTCTGAAGGAACTGAAGGGGATTTGGAGAACCTGGAAACCTTTAGGAAAGTGTGAGTGTAATAGATCCAGTGAAATACTATTAGCAAGAAAGGCCACAAATAGAAAGGTGTACATTTAATTTGCTAAATCATCATTCCTATTGTGCTGTGTAACAAAGGGAAGGGGGGCTGGTTCATTTAGAGGCAACAGAGCATGCTAAGTGGGGCTGTGTGTTAGGGTTTTCCAACAAAATACGAACCAGTGCTAGTTCAGGGTAAACATGTTTTTTGTTTAATTTATTACTTAGCTAAGTTGGACCCAACAGGTTGTCGTCAAAAGCTTCAGGAACTGATGAAATGTTAAAGAACCACTCCAATGAAAATTGTGCTTATGGCATTTTTAGCATGTTCTTGAGGCATTTTCTCATGGTGGAGAGCATATATAAAGAAAATTAAGATGAAAATTGCATTTCTGAGTAGTATATCAGTGCCAGTATCGCATCGACCGATATTTCCATAATTTGAGTTTATCTGTATTGAACCGATACTAAAAAAAAAAAAAAACCACCGAAATTTTCTGACCGTTTTCAGACACACTTTACAGGTATTTCTAACATGGATACTTGTTCCTAGTAGATCTGGAAAGTTTATGATTTACAGTTATGTCTAATAGTCAGTAAAGTTATATTTTCAAAGTTTTAAAGCTACGCTTGTTCCCATGAGATACCTTGCTGTATGTTAAAAAGTTCAAGTATGGTGTGATTGTATAGTAAAAAACTGGTAAAAAGTAAATTTAAACTTTGTCGGTATCAACAGATATCAGTCATCAGCCACAGTTGCAAGGGAAATATCAGTTACCAGTATCAATAAAATGATATTGGCCCATCCCTATTTCTGAGTATTTCTTTATTCAGATCGTTGAGAATATAGAACAGATGTTAAGAAAAATGTTTTTCCTGTGCAAACCAACTTTATTATAACTTTTTGTTTTCTAAAGACATCCTTGTTTGTAATGAAATGGAAAGTTAAGTTTTTCGATTGGGTCTGTTTCCCCTATTTTTTACTCCAACACCTATTTGACCAAAGTCAAGCAGTTCTGCATTCTCACCAAAGCATTGAGAATTGGTGCCAAAGAACCAGTATTTAGTCAGACTCTAAATCCATACTAACTCTGAAACCAAACCCATGTTTTCTAACCGATGTGGCTCTGGTGGCCCTAAAAACCCAGCTAGCATTTGGAGGATCGGGGTCCCAACTCAAGCAAGACTAATCCCTTCTAGTTCAAAGAATTATTTAACTGTGTTTGACTGATTAACCCAAACCCCTTGACTCCACTTACAATCCATTTGTTCAATCAGGTCTCCTGCACTCATCACGCTCCAGTATGTGGGTGGAGATGAGACAGAAAGACAGAAAAAAGTAAAGCGAAATGACAGAAGAGGAAAACAGCTCCTTTGTCATAAGAACACAAAAGTCTAAAAGACAGTGTTTGCATGTTGATGCCAAAAGCATAGTTTCTGCAAAGCAGCTGTTGCTAACATGCAAAGGTTAAAGAACTCCTACATGCAGAGAATTCGAGAAGCGAGCCTGCATTAGTGATTTAGCATACATCACTGCCATTCTGCTTTTTACTGGGGTCATGGGAAAAGGAAATTTAAAAGCACTGTCCCCTGTGCGGAAAAGAGGTTGCAATGAAGATTAACCCAGCTTCCTTTTATAGCCTCTGACAAGAGGTTAAATCACACATTACGCTGCCTGAAATGTCTCCCAGTAATTAGATCAAGAATATTACTCTCTGTGCTTTCCCCTGCAGACTGCAGCTGATCAAAGCCTAATGATGGTGTCACTGCCATTGGCGGTGCTGGCTGGGTAAATCTCCCCATCAGGGTGGCAATCTGTCAAGGCAGCGAGCCCTGCTAAACAGCACACAACGCGAATTCTATAATGGTGCTTGACGCAAAGTGGACTAAATGAACCACATCCTTCACCAACAAGCAATCCATCAGCTGAGCATCATTAAAATTCATCTCTTTGTTTTGGGTCTCTGATGGTGTGTTTACATGTACACAGACTGCAAAGATGCACGCAGTAAGAGGCGCACCGGTGACATATGTGAGCTCATCCCAACAACAGTGGAACTACAGTGCGAGCAGTAAATCTGCTGCGTTTTAGTGCCAGAGTCGATCTAAGCAGCACCTGGTCTCCTGATGAGTGAGGGGGCTGCTGGTTATTAATTACAGGAAGCCGACATGCAGTACAGGCAAACCCTCGCAATGAGACCCTGAAACGTCAGATGCAAGGGAAGACGGATGTCCCCCCCCCATCACACATCAACACAACCTGCCTTGGAACTATTTACACACAAGTACTTTCAATTATATCTTTGATACTATGACCCACCCTTCCTACTTTGCTTCTCCCTCCACCTCAGCAGCAGAATAAAAACTTAACATTTTCCTTTTATAATCCAATTCTTCTTTTGTAAACAACCTCGCCTTTTTTATTTGGACATGAACGCAGGCGGCAAATATGCCACATAATAGTCACCTGGCTGCAAACGGTATGAAAGAATGGCATGCCCATCCTTTAACATCACACAACATGTGACAGAAGAGACCCTAAAACTGGCAGCTTTTTATTCCCCAGAATCAGTGCACCGCACAGCAGGCCCCTAAAAAAGGTGTTGTACTTTTGAAAGAGACTTAACCCTAAGATTAGGTGGTAAAGCTTTACGAGCCGATGTCATTTTTTTCAGCCAATACTGACACTTCCCCTGCAGCAGTGGTCAATAGTAGATATTTACTGATATCGATATTTAAGTGTCAACAATACCTCAAAGTATAGAGGTCTTTTTTATTTCTTTCTTAGAAATGTACAACTTTTCTTTGACTCCACAAACATTTTGTCCTTGATCTTTATAACATACAGCAAGGTATATCATAGGAACAAGCATCACTTTAAAACTTTGGAAATATATCTGAAACCATTCAGACAATTTACTAACTATTAGACACAAGTGGAAACCATAAGCTTCGCAGTGCCAGGGATCTATTAGGAAAAAGTATGCATTTCAAAAATCTGAAAACAGTCCGAACAATTTTAAATATCCGAACGATAAACTCAAATTATGCAAAGATCAACCAATAACGATACTGGCACAGATTTATCGCTCATCTCTACCTCACCTATCCATTTATGCATTTTTTAGTTTAGATGAGTTGAGGATAGAAGAAAAAAAAATTGCCACAAATTTTGAAAATGTGAAGTACTTTTTTTAACATTTACAATAAAATTAAAATTTTTCTCATGTTTTTCTTCTCAAATGCACATTGGCACCAGTATTAAATTGTGTGGGTTTTTTTTTAAATCAACTCACACAAAACGACCTGTCTCTTCATTTACCTTTCTACAGCGTCACATGAAAAAATATAGGGTATAGGCACCATCTGTGCCGAGCTACGTCTCTTCTGATTGGCTCGACAGCCACACCTACAAATCTTTGCTTCACATTCTGATTTTTTTTTTTTTTGCTTTTAATCATACATTGTTTATCCAACAAAACTTCCACGGGTTTGTTTATGTCCAGGAAAACAAACTGGATCAACTGCAGTCTGGTATATTCTTTCAGAATAAGACCTCTGCCATGTACACAGCTCCGTAAAGGCCCACAGCATTTAATCTATGTTTAAATCGTTCCCAGTTGTCTTTTAATTATGATCATGCTGTAATTAACCAAAACAACAATTCCTGTGCTGCTTTCTAGGACATAGTTTCTGCAGAGCGGCTTTGCTCATTAGAAATTAACAACCCCACACCACTACTTCTCAGCATCCATAACTTAGAGATCTCCATTTACACACTCTCCCACCAGCTTACAGCCCCTCACGCTCCCAGCCTAACATTACCAGTGCAACAAAGACAGGTTAAGAATATTAGAGCTATCCAGGAGTACAGTTTTAAACCAGATACTAGCTCGGAATACAACTACTCGTCCACAAGTTTATGCATTAAAATATAAAAAAAATCTAACCTGAAATTAAAAAAAAAAAAAAAAAAGTGTCCTTTTTTTAACCCAGCTTGGCTCGGCATGGTCTGAATTTTTTTCATAGAGCTTTTGGTTAATATGCAGAATAAATGAGCTAGGTCATATTTGGGAGGTGAGACAGAACAACTCAAAAACACAGTTATTTAGTCATATTGACAGTAAACCAAGATAAGTAGCTAAAAACAGGACATAATGAAAGGTCTCCTAAAGGTTTCGAACCTATCTGAATATTTACAGTTTTATAGCTTTTTGGAAATTGGTTTTATAGGTTAACCCAAGGCACAATTCTATTCACTATACAAACAACCCTTTGATTATGAGAAACTCAACAGCTACTGTGAAAAGATTGAACGTATTGTGCAATAAAGCTTTAAACGTTGGCAGTAGAATTAGTGGGAAAAATGAGAAAAGAATGAAATCTTAACAAGATAATCTTAAAGAACGTATCAGGAGAATATAGCATGACAGTGTGATTGCAGCTTAGTTTACGCAGATGACACCGCTGAAGTATGTACTGTGATTATAGACAACAACCCCCTGCAGGGCGACAACTGCATCTCTGCAAATTCCAGGAAACACAGCAGGCTGGAGACAGCAAGTACAGCAGAGAACAGGAGACATAAACAATGCTCGATGGTCTGAAAGCTGCGGCCATGTTTACTGTATCAGTGAGTGCATTTCATCCCCTACAGCTTTTACAGCAACAGTGGCATTTCAGCGCGCAGTACAGACGGGCTTCTGATGCCACCGGTTTGGACGTTGTTGGTGTCGGACACAGAGCCCGTCTGGAATGATGATTCAGCTCAGAGCCTTCATTCTTGAATAAGCCCAATAAAACTCCAACAAGTGTTTTTGGGGAGTAACTTCTAAAGAATTCCAACCTTGCTTGAATCTGCATGCTGCTATCTGTGAGTGAGGTGTGCTTTCGCTTCAGACAGGCAATGAATGACGTGCCAGAGATTAGCCTCTGAAGGTCACAGGCTTCGCCTATCCTTTCAGCCGCTTTTCACAACAGAACCTGGGACCCTTTTGAACAACAGGAAGAATGTCATCTGGTTACTTTTCAAGGCACGGAGATACCATTCACAGTGGCCAACAATGGCCGCAAACACGACCAGAGGGTTAGAAAGGTTATAAAGGACCCCATTCTGAGCTCTGCTCTCCACTACACTGCTCACACAGAAAAAGACACCCACTCATTGAGGCCTGGAGAAGTGGTGTAATCCATGATAAAATGAGGAGGGTCATGGCAAAGTGCCTTGCACTGACCGCTCTCCAACAACAGCTCTCTCTCAGCTCAGCCCTCATCCCTCCCCAACACAGATCCTGACATCCCAGCCAACCCCAAAACCTCAAATCAACATCCTCTTTAAGTTACTGGGCCCTGCAAAGGGGACGAGTCCCAGACTTTTCAATGTTTAATGACATGTACCAATTAATCAATTTATAATCCTACAATCCAACCAGATCAATCTGAAGGAGGCAAGCTAGGCAAACTATTTAAATCAATTGTAATGATATTGAAAAATATCTCTTGGACTGAGACTGGATTTTATCTCACAGCGGACATTACAACACACGTGATAACAGCAAAATAAAAAGATCAATCCATCATTACAGTCTAATGTGTGGAAACACTTTGAATTTAGGAAAGTCATGTGACCATACAGAGTGGAATAATGTTCTAAAGCTCTATTTGTATTATTTTGATGTGAAAAAACAACTTTATGAAACTAAAATATGAATGGATTTGCCATTAATTCTTGTTTACTTGTTTGTACACATTTACATCTTTGCAAGAAATACAAGGGATCTGGAAAACTTCATCTGCACCGTTCAGCATTTCTCTCTGAGTCACACTGGTTGGAGTTTTGGCTAAAGATGTCCTGGATTCATTTTAGGTCATTGAATCGGATTGTTCAAAATGAACCAACATCGACCATGAAATGTATCAGCAACCACAAATTATGATATGAATCGAATTGTTAAAATGAGTCACTAAACCCATACAAAATTATGTTGCTATAGCAACTATGAAAAAAAGTGTCCCACATAAGCACTCACCCTGCAGAGTGTTAACACCTCACTAATTTAGGTTTTAATGAATCCCCTGAAATATTCAAAATAAAGCCCAATTAGCCGACAAAATGTAACATCTCCTCCTCTAATCCTCTTGTAGGCCGGCCTTATCTCACGGCTGCACCATCTATGACACTTGAAGCTCACTCTCACCCTGTCTCCCTCCACTTGATATCCTCTGCAGCTTTACTGGAACTTTGCTGTGGTGTCCTCATGACCCTAAAGACAGAACCAGACTCTGAGCCTCTCGGTCGATGGCTAATGAGGTCCTGATATGTGTGCAACTGGCATGGACTTTGGAAAACTGCAGCAGTCATCGTGCACGTGCAAATGCTTTCTATTAGGATTACTTAAGAGTACTGTTGGGCTTATTTAGCAATCTCTTTTGACAGAACATTTGGTGCAGCGGGTGGATACCGCCGGTGGAGGGTCAGTGATCCGAATGAGACGACCTTATCATATGCCATAAACAGATAACAGTATCTGCCCTGTTCTTCTGCTGTTCCTGTGAGATGGAGGCGGATAAACAAGTCTGTCATCTGCTGTGTCTCTGATAAGCCTGATCACCCGGACCAGGTCTTGTTCATGCACTAACGGCAGAAAATGTCACCAGGAGCCATAGATTCGACTGTGATTAGCCTCAAGCTAAAGACATAACTAAGTTCAGAAATCCCTTTGGTTCTAAGGGTTTGTACCATCACTCCCTGGGCCCTAATTTGCCCTTCCAGCAACCACGCAAATCCGAGCACGAAAATATGACTAACAAAGGCACAAAGTGCATCTTGACATCAGGCCAATCGCCTGCGAGCGGTGTAGCCAAAATAAAACAAACCTCAAGAAGCAAAGTAAATACCAGCTCAGCCTCAGCTCTGCAGGTCAGCCTTTTTCTTTTCTGGAACCCTGAAGACCGTCATGCCTTCATGTGGCTGCTGTTGACTTTGCTCCCTCACACAAACAAACTACCAAACATCTACTGTGCGTCTGAAACTGCACTCAGAGAACACACCCGGTGTCCTCACAGAGACTTTTTTCCCAACTTGTGGGTGGCTGAGTGGGTGAGTGTTGGCTTACAGCTGCAACGGTGACTGCAGAACTGAAAAGTGGAAGTAGCTGGCAGCCTCATTTAGCAAATGGAAAACATTCGACGAATGCGGCACGTCTGAAATGACTAGGTGAAAAAGAAATCTGCAAACCTGCTATGCACAGGGAACACAGAGACAACACCTGGGAGACATTTAGCATGCGCTGGCTCCTGCTGAAATATGAAAGAAGCAAATTTATGGCACGGGGGAGAGCAAGCGGTTGCACATTTCCAATTCAAGCACATCACTAAAACGCTACATCAAATCAGCAGCTTTGAATAACCCAAAATGAGCATCAGCCAAGTGGCTCATTCCAGCACATAAAATCATCAAAAAAAATACACCCGTTAGCCAAGTGATTTCACAGTCAACAATCAAGAGAATCAGGGCTGTTACTAATCAATACATTTTAATTAGCTGCCTGTGAATCCCAAAAACTGATGAAACATAAAAGCTACTGGAGCTCCCTCTTTGTACCCTGTAATCTGTTATTCAGAGTCCTGCTCTGTAGTCTTGAAGAAGTAAAGCTGTGCTTTGATGTTATCTTCTTATCGCTGCTCGTCTGAAACAAGCCTAATGTTGTGATTCATATCGTTTGACTGTCACATGAAAAATGTTGTGCAACATCTAAAATACACAAAATGATTGTGTGTGCTTTGTGAAGCTAGCAATCTTGCAGTAGAGAGGTGAAATTGTTTTTTCCTGCAAAATGCATCTGTAAGAAAGCAGGAGTCATATTGAGCAAAATGATTAATCTCTATTCCACGATGCGGATCAATGTGCTCAAGTGTGTGTTTGTCAATGGCGTGCAGGAAAGAAGAGAAAAAAAACCACAAAAGCAAGCTTGTTTTTTTCTGTTGGTTTGCTCGCAGGAAAAGGCTGTGGATTTGCAATGACAGGTCAAAGAGTCAGCACATGACTTATGTGCAGGGGAGGAGAGGCTGGCTGAAAAGCCACGCAGATATCTAATTAACACATGCATTCAAGTGGTAGTTCAATTTGCTGGAACGCAGCAATTTTCTGCATTGCTGACCAGCGTGACATAAGCAAATGAACCAGGTGCTCCTGACACTCCAACTGACTGCCTGGCTTCGTAAGTACACACAAACACAAACGTCATGTTCCGACATAAATAGAAACCCAAGCATGTGCTCCAGAACACACGCAAAGTCACAAGTTTGGCACCAAAAGCAAACATCTAAATCAACGTTTGAGAGAGTGCAAAATGAATGTGTGCATTTTGAGAGATTGATAACCTCTGTGCCGCAAAGAATGTGAAGCATTTTACACCGATTCCTCTCTGCATTTGTCAGAGTGCTGTCATTATGGCTGAGCTGCATTTTGCGGGAAGGAAGAGGCCTCACAGTAATTTGCTGTTAAGACCTAATTAATCTTCATTGTGCTGGGAAACATAGCACCCAAATGCAAAGTAGGTTCCTACTGCATGATAATTTCAGTCTTGAGCCTTTAGTTTTTCCAACAACAAGGTCTGAGATTTAATTATCTGCTCTTTGGAAAATGTAGAGCACTGCAAAACTGCACTTTGGGCTAAGTAATATCTGGCTCTTGTTTGAGTTAGCACAGGATATCGCTGAGCACATCCTCCCTGCTGCCATAAATCTAACAGTTTCACCTTTGTTATAAAGAGGGGAGTGATAAAAGCCTCCTTTAATGCCACTTCATACACCAAAACAGGCGTGCAAATGTAAACAACAGCTCATTTTCTCCACTAATAATGCATCTGTTCCATCTTACCATGTGCACAGCCTCCATAGTCAGTCACACTGCGGTGCTGCTTCTTTTTTAATCAAATCCGTCAAGCTCCATGACATTACAGTGCGATTACATCAATAAAAGCCAGACTGGGGAGCAAGCTAAAGACAACATGGACACGCTGTGGCAACATTAACATTCCACCTCGTAAAGATCAGCTTCAGACAGGGCGACACGTCGATCCCATCAGTTAAGTGCGCCCTTAGGACACCAGAAATCTGGTTAGAGGAGCTTCTCCTTCCAGACACGCTGGAACAAATAATAAAGGATGCTCTCCTCCTCCTCCTCCTCCTCCCTAAAGTGCTCCCCCTGCTCCCCTCTTGGTGGTCGAGGTTGTGCGGCAGGATCAGGATGAGCCCGGTGACGTCAACCTTTTGTTATCACCTTTAACACTTTTGCTCCTGCAGGTGCAAACTCCGTCCTCCGCCGCTGAAAGCAGAGCCGACTCGAAACAATATCTAAAATAAAATAAACTAGCAGCGGGTCACCAAATCAGCCAAACTTGCTCCGAATGGAAAAATAAGCGACTTCACTTTCAAGCTAACCGCCTCGAGGAACAAACCAACACTTTATCACCAAACTGTCGGTCATATTGACTGTAATTTGGCAAGTAAACCGGTCTCTACTTAATCCTGTTTTTGCTACACTAAAAACTAGCTTAAAAAGCTCGAACACAAGAGCCAGTTCTCTCAAAATGAAAGCAAAATTAAGTGTCATTTTATGCTGACAATAAATGTGCCTCTTAAAGTGTTCGAATGGGTTTAAAATACATAAACAAAGCTTTAAACCTGCCAGTCAGTGCCAGCTGGTTAGCTTTGCTAGCCCAGACAGTCTCAAACATACACAGTCCCATTGTTGCCTCCTCAGCCTCCTGCCTAAATCTACGCAGCTGTTCCACCAGATGCCGAAAGCCTCCGAGCTGCGAGTGTCCCACGGAGAAGGAACTACTTACTCTTCGTGGAAGTCGGCGAAAGGCATCGTTCAGAACGTCGCCATGGTTTAAAGCGGACAGATTTTCTCCCGTTACCCTGCGCTGCCCGAATCACTGCTGCTGTCTGCGGCAGCAACTTCCGGCGCATGCGCACTGGCTGCGGCTGGTCCAGACAGCGCAGGACGCACGAATGTTTTAAAGGGACAGTCCGCGCGCCCATCACGACCACTACCTCAAACCACTCAAGAATTAAAACATAAAAAATATTGAGAGTAAACAAGAACACATCTTTACATTTAACGTGTTTCTTTTTTCATGTTTGCATGTTTACTATAAATAAAGTAATAACAGTTTTTTTTAATAATTACAGTACATTGTTCTAACAAAAAGGAAGGAAAATGTATAGTTTACATACGTATATATTGATGCATTTTGTTTTTCACACATATTTATTTGAGCCTATTGACATTTGTTATTATTGGTATTTTATATGGGTGTAGGGGTGAATCAATTTGGTGATATATTTCATTTGGCAATACTTGTATTGATTTAAAATGTTGAAAATATTTAATTAATTATTTATGAGCAAATGTAGTTCATCGGCTTACTTTTGTTTTCCACTAAATCCCCAACCGCAGCACTTTACTTTATTTCTTCAATCATACTTTAAGAACCTTAAACGTCAAGGCACATTCATTCTGGTTTTTTTTTCCATTTATTGAAACATATTTTGTTGCGGAAATCAGACAATTTGTTTGTCCCCTATAAGATCAAATATTTCTTAATTTACCAACGAAAAGCAGCATGAATTTGTTGGGTATAAGCAACTTGTATATGAGATACAGTTGCAGTGTTTAACATTGTGATCAGTAAATAATATGAATTTTCAGAATTTTATTAACATGAAAGGTGCATTAATAATCAAGAAAAGCCATACTCTTTTCTGAAGGATTCATTTTAACAATGGATGATCAGTTTCATTGACCTAAAATAGATCCAGGACATCTTAATCCAAACTTCCACTAGTGTGACTCAGGGATAAATTCCTGGTACTGAACAGTGTGGGTCAAGTTTTCCAGATTCCTCGCATTTCTTCAAGATAATAAATTAAATATGTTTGCAAACAAACAAGTAAACAAGAATGAATGTCAAATCCATTCACATTTTATTTTGATAAAGTTGACCTCACTGTTGTTTTTCCACATGAAAATAATACAAAGGGAACATCTTTAGAACATTCTACCTCACTGTATGGTCACATGACTTTGCTTAATTCAAAGTGTTTCCACACATTAGACTGGAATGATGGCCGATCAGTTTTTGCTGCATCACAAGTGTGTTGTCTGCTGTGATGGACCTTAGTTGTTTTCACATTAATGAAATAAACCTACCATGTCTTAATCCAAATGGTATTTACCAATGTTGATTACAACTGATTTATTTAATTATGAAACCATTTTAATGGTTTAGATCCAACCGATTAACAACTTGCCTCAGACAGATTGATCTGGTTGGATCATAGGTAAAATGGATTCATTGATGAAGTTGTTTAATCGTTACAACCTCTAGATAGTTTCAGTTTTTCCTTTATTGTGACATTTCTTAGGTAAATATTCAAACCTCTCTCCAAAAAATGCATTAAGTTCGTGTGTGTATTTGGGATGCAATAATTTCCCTTTTCCTATTGTTTGGTTCAAACCTTATTTTTTTGGTCACCTTGGTTCAGTTCAATATATGATTTGTGTTTTGGAAAATAAATAAAAAGAAAAAAACAAGAATAAGCATAAGACAATCTGAGCCTGGTATAAATTAATAAAACAAGATAAAATTTTATAAATGCAGCGCAACAAATGTGTTTGACACTTTCTACTTAAACATTTATGCAGTACGGAAGCAACAATTCACTTTCTTTACAATTCGTTCCAATGGTATGACCTACTGCAAGGACTATATTGTTTTTTGTATGTGAAAACAACACATTTTCGCCTTTGAGTAAAAATGTCACCCCTGCTACATGCTCAAAAACTCACAAAAATGTGTACACACCTAGTGCCTATAGTGAAAATGAATTTTGGGCACAGTGAACAACCCCTAAAACAATGACATCATTGTGGGCAAAACCATAAAAAATTGCCTTTGAAGATGGAAAAGAAATAAAAATAAATAAATAAATTAAAAAAAAAAAAACATTTCAAGGATATCCAAAGGAAGTTTTGATATTATTATGGGATGGCTACATGATCAACGGCTTGGCGGCCATTTTGTGGCAAAATGTGAGATTTGGTGATTTTCACATTTTTTCAAGCGATCTTCACGAAATTTCCCTCACATGTCTACAACCACCTTAAGTTTTGTTGACCTTTGACCTTGGAAAGAGGCCACCATCCGTTAATTTTACTTCAATTTGTCATATGCTGCTCTGACTGGTCAAATACGGCAAGGAGGGCGGGACCATACAGCAACCCTTGTGGCTTTATATGCTTATGTCTTTTTTCACCCCCTTGGTGGATATGATTCTCTGAGATATCAGATGAATAACTGATAATGTAACTAAGAAAAAAAGAAAAACTACCTCAGTAAAATATATGTGCAATATGTCTTGTCAAATTGGTCAACGTGCAATATTTCACTCTCTCTAAATTGCTCTTTTTGGACTTTTTGTCATTCTATTTATACTTTTTTGTACTTTCTATGATTCTATTTTTTCGAATGTACATATTTTCGTAATCTCTATACTATTTAAACTTGTACAGTAATACTACTTTTCAACCCAAACAGTGACTCTGAGAGTTCTGCACCCGAATTCCAATATGTTTAAGTCTACGTTGTTGCATATATGGCAAATAAAAAACCTTGAACCTTGAATGTTACATGATCCAGTTGAATCGATAGCATGACGTTTTCTGAAAGGAAATCCATTGTTTTCTTTGAATTCCAGTGCATACTCCTGACTGTTTCAAGATTTGCCATGATCTTCGTAACCTTGGCCGTTTGCATGATTGTGGCCAAGCGTTGCCTTATGAATCTTACCGTGAAAGATAAAGGCCACTAAAGGGACCGGTGGTCAATAGTGTCTCATGCTTTGTGGTTTGATGAAAGGGTCCATTTGTGCAGCCTGATGTGTGTGGCTCCCTAATCAAAGACTTATTTTTCTGTGACAACTAAAATAAATTACTCCATTACATTCGCCCACCTGCCCTCTCTGCAGTATTGATACAATTTTATTACCAGGGAAAGACAGATGGACATCACTGTAGATTGGTTTGAGTCATGCTTGACAATGGGCGCTCGTGGCCGTGTATTGTCATGTCATGTTAGGGCATCATCAAGATGTTCTGGGAGAAAATGACACGGCTCGACTGTAATCTCTTGTGTGGCACATCATGAGCTGCTCTTGGCTTCCAGAACAATCCAGACTCGTGACAATACTTTAACTAACTGGCCTGCAAGCCTCACCGCCCTCATCAGCAAGTGAAAAAGGGGAAGAATTTGGTCTGAAAGCCCAATCACACACAGCCTCTGGGTTCAGCAGGTGGGGAAGTAGCAGCGGCGGGCTCCATCAGGCAATAATACAAAGTTAATGATGCAGAATGGTGTCTTTCTCCTTACCAAAGAAGACGTCAATCCAGGATGTTTAAGAACGCTGTTCCTAATTACGCTTTTTAAATTCACCACAGACGTGATTGATGATTTCAAAGGGAGGCATTATTGATCCACTTCACAGACAAGTCCCATCGATTGCAAGTCTAGAATGAATAAAAGTTTTTTCCCCCCTTATCTCCCCCACTGAGGCAGAGATTGTACAATCAGAGCATCAGTGTGACCTATATGGGTAGTTTTGGAGCTAAATCACCTATTTTAAATGGAGGCCCTGGCAAAGAGTTGTGAAGCCGTGATTGCTGAATCGAGGGACCTTCAGGGTGTCACATATAATGTAGAAGTAAAAACGCCGCTGCTCTCTCATTCTTCACTAATGCATCCATACATTCATTAATCAGTGGGGTTCTGCGCAAATAGCCTTCCTTTGTTGGAGTTATCAGCACGACAAAGTTCAGGAGTGGCTGTTTCATGGAAAGCCAGCCGGCTGTGCAGCATCCCGCCTCTCACTGCAATCAACGGCGATGGAGTGATGGATGCTCTGACGCACCAGCAGACTGTTGCTTCGCACCTCTGCTCCCTAATGACGTGCCCCGTGGCTTGTGTTTATACTTTGATGTTCCTCATGACTGTAAAGTTCTATATAGGGATGCAGGAATGGACAGTTCTTGCTGTAGAGGTAAGTTTAAACCAGATTCACCTGCAAAAAAATGTTATAAACATTAAAGTTCCATCTTATAGTCTATTCTAAAAACATTCCCAATGGTCTTCAACTATGATGTTGCAGTTATTAGCCAAAAAAAACTGTCATTTTCTAAAGTAGTTTTTGCAGAGAGGCAGGTTTTAATCACCTCTGAGTTGTGGGTGGAAGTGTTGGCATAGAGTAAGCCCACCCCTATTTCCCATTATAAACTCTTTTTTAAAAAAAATGTCTTTGTCCACTCCCAATTCACAACAATTTAAATAAAGAAATACTCAAAAAAGACAGTGTTAATCTTAACCCCATATTACCATTGTATCATATTTGATACACATATTTGTGAGACTCCTATCTCATTTTCATGATTAAAACTTTCCATAGAAAAAACATTAAATATAGCTTGGTCCATGTTTTCTGGTCTGTAGTTCATCATCATTCCACTAGAAGCAGTAGAAGGGCTTTTTCTGCTCATTTTAAAATGGCTGCCTCCATGAAATCTCAAAACCACTTTTGGCGGGAAAAGTTTAGCTAATTTTCTAAAGTTAGTGGTGAGAATAACTCATCTATTGTTACTCATTTTTTAAATGACTACTTGCAGTTCAAAAAAGGGAAATTTGTTCATAATTATTTTTTTTATAAAACAATTGCATTATGTTAAAAGTGTAAGTATCCATTTTTTCCTGAACACTCATATTTTTGCATCTTAAACTAACAGTGCTGTGAGCAAAATGTTACCAAATCACCCAACGTAGCTTGATTGATACTATCTGTATCTCATAAAAAAATGAAGTTGCAAAAACTTTTCATCAATGTTTTTCTTAAAAATGCATGAATTTCAAAATATTTGAATTTTCTGTCAATCCTTCGATGTAGTGGACTTCACAGGGTTAATTTTTGTTTCACATGTCCTCCATAATGAGGGAAAATACAAACAGAACTTGTTAAAAATGCCACAAACACGATTTTCATTGCAGAAGCTCTTTAAAAAGATCAGATTCATTAATGCATTATCGAACAGCATGTTGAATTTTGGCAAAGTTTCCATCAGAATATGCTGGCCACTGTAGATCAAATAGAAAAGTGGATGACAACTCATTATCAGCTGTAGCTGGGCGAAGCCTTTTGGCCCCTTTTCTGTCTGTCTTCTCTTTTTTTATATTCTCCTTTTGAAGACTGAAGTTAATGCAGTTACAGAAGCAGCTCCAAAGCACTTCCATGTTAAGTGGTCATATGAATAAAGCCCAGAGGGGGAGAAGGCCTTGAATGAATTTAGCAGAGAGCTGGGCTGATGTGGAGAAACTTCAAACATTTCTAATCCTCAAATATCCTTTTTGGTTTCTGGTTCAATTGGAATTTGGCAGTAAGTGTCTGCTAAAAGCTCCATTTTTGTTACCCCTTTATTGCCTCTGAGCTTTTAGAGTTAGATGATGACAGATTGCAAGCTACCTGATATCCTTCATCGTTCTCCCCAGTGGAGATGTTTGCTCCAACCCCAGCGAGTCCTCAAGGACTAACAAACAGCCGCTGTGTTTGATGGACCATGGGGAGACATCTGATCTGCCAGCTCTTGGTATACAGCATGAGAACAACATGTTACGGTAATCAATCAACATGCAAACCGTGTCCTTTCAGACTGGTGATTAATCTCACAGACCTCACGCTTATTAAGTCCTCATATCAACTTGTCATTGTGCATTGGTTCTGGAAGGAGAGTAAGCATGACAGCATGTCAGTGTTTTCCTTAGATCGGCATATTGCTTTAAGCACAGATGCTCAATATATCCTACACGACGCTTTGCTTCAAGCACCCTTGGGGAAAAGCTCTGCTCTGTGTACTCAAAGGGAAAAATCTGCTCCACGCAATCTGATTTGTGCTTAGAGGCGCAGCACCGCTCACAAAGTAATCTAGAGAACATCGTCCTCACCCAAAAAAATCCTGTGAGCGCCGCATCCCATTTTAAACTGCAGGTTGCTCGTGTCAGCAGATGTGTTTTAGCAACGTGATGAAACGGTTTTGGAATTGCAGATGGCTGATTTCAGGCCCACAATGTCCTACCTGCTGCTGACAAATGCTTACCTATTTGGGTATGCTGTTGGACACACAAAGCTTTCCTGCAGAAATTCTCCACAGTTTATAATTTTTACAAAATTCTTAAAGTATTGTTACAAATATTATTTGATTTTTGTCTCTAAAGAACTAAATAAGTTTACTAGGCCACGTCTGGTGACTTTTTCTTCAAGTTATTTACGTTACTTTTATGGTCATTTACCCTCTAACTTTTAAGAAATAACATTTTTCTCTTAAGGGTTTTGGAAGTTGGCTTTCTAAATCAAATTAATTCACCATGTCAAGTCATTTATGTTTCAGACGCAGTACTTCAGCTTCATGACAAAATAGGTGTTTGAATATAACAGCTTAAATCACGGATTCTCATTTAGGAACTCATCTACCCCCAGAGGAACTAAGCATCACCTCAGGAATTATTTCAGATTTTTAAAAATGTATTTTAAAAGTAAATTAAGGAATATAATAGTCATGGTTAATTTTAAATTTTTATTATATCTGTTCAGTTTTCTAGCAAAGCAAAGTACAAATATTTGAGACTTTATATATTTTTAGAGTTTAAAAATGATTTATATTACATTTCTAAACATTCTGATATATTCTTTTTTTTATGATATGGTATAAAAACAGAACACCAAAAAGTGATTTCTTGTTGTTGCTTTCTCAATGATGCTGGTTCTTTATTAAAATTTGTACTTGATTTTTTATTTAATAAAAATGTCAATGATTCAAAAAAGTTTTCTAGTTTTTTTATTATTTTTATATTTTATATTATATTATATTATATTATATTATATTATATTATATTATATTATATTATATTATATTATATTATATTATATTATATTATGTTGATGAACATATCAAATCCACTGGTTCTGTCATTTTGTAGTTAACATGTTGGTCACTAGGGGGCAGTGTGGTTTTAGCTCCAACTAACTTCTAAGCGGAAGTGGTTCGTCGTTGGTTGTAGCAACATGGCGTCACACTGTAGAGCATGTGTAAACAAGTAGCTGGCTCTTTAATTTAAACATATTTCTGGAGGATTTAGATCGTATCCTTTCCCACGAGCTCTAATGGCCCTCGGGACGTGCGGCCGGTTCCTCCGGGGCTGTTCTTTCCTCTCCGCGCGGGCCACAGTCTCTGCTCTGCAGGAAAGTGCGTCATGTTTTCTGACAGCAGGTCAGTCGCTAAAAAACGATCCAGTTTGGGGTCGTTGTGTTTTGTTTTTTATGTTTAATAAAGTGTTTTGCTATTCCAACTAGTTTTATTGTGCACATTTAGTCGATTCTGTCGCTTTGATGGTCATGGCTCCCCGGGCTGAATCCACCCTTTACGGGTCACTGGGTTACCCTGGGGGTGAACGAGATAGCCCCGTTTTAGTTCATTTGAAGCTATTTAAGATAAAAACAGATTTATAAAAACTATTGCATTTTAGGTGTTTGTAACGCTAGTGTTTCAAATAAAATGAAAATATTAAACAAAGATAATAAAAAATACATTTTAAATGACAGCATTATTATTGGTGATAGTGATATTATAGTTTTTTTTTTTTTAACAAACAAACAAGATAGTACAACAACAAAGTGAATGTCTCAGGGGAAATTAAAATGAGTACATATTATAGAAAAGCAAGCAAGCAAAAATCATAAACATATACTGTATGAGAAAAAGAAACAAAAAAAACAAAAAAAAACAACCTTGGGGTTCGTTATACATTAAATTTTTCAAAAATCAAATTAGTTTTAATTGCCTTTTTGTTTTGAATTTGTTTAATGTTATGACTATACTGGTTAATTTCATTCAAGAAATGCTGGAATAGTGATATTATAGTGTATGAATGGGTGAATGGGTCTGTGACTGTGAAGCGCTTTGGGCCCTCGAAGGAGGGTAGAAAGCGCTACACAATTATACGCCATTTACCATTTACCATTTGGCATGAACAGCATGAGATGTTTTACTACTGTGATACTAAAACACAGAAGTTATGACATAACTGTGGTGTGAAATGTAGTTTATAGATCCACTCCAATCATCTTTTGTCCTATTTTAAAGACATCCCCCAATGGTTATGCCATTTTAAGACAAAATCAAAAAACCTGTGTCGTTTTCTAGGACATAGTTTCTGTGGAGCGGTAGGAGTTCATTAGAAATTCACCTGGGAGTGCTGGGCGGGACTGTTGGTTTGGAGCAACACCACCAACCTTCCTGTCCCCGGCCTGCCTGCAGTATTTTCTACATCACAACTGCATTCTTTTTCAAGCAGGGTTTTTTCCTCTGCTGTTGTTTCATAACAATAAATAAATATTCAGAAATGCAATTTTGAGCTTAATTTTTACAAAATATGTCCTCCAGTATGAAAAGAACATGGTAAAATCACAAAAAACAGTATTTTCAACACAGTGGGTCTTTAATTACAGTTCCTGTAGAAGATAAAGTTCTACAAAAATACTGATCTTTCTTTAAAATTTTTGAGGAGCTGCAGAAATATTGAAGCCCATATTTTTTATGGGAAATATTTTTGTTTTACTTTTACGTGTTTTTTTTTATAAACCTTCTGTCTCATTACAGGAAATGTTGGCTGCACCCGCCGAGGGAGGACTGGATTCCTCTTCACTCCTGCCTGTTTTATTTCATCAGAGGCGTTCCTCAGCCGGCTAAAGGGAGGTAAAGTGGCAGACGGCAGCGCTCTCCGTCTCCCTGCATCGGTTCCAGCAGACGGAGGTAAGCGACCCTCTGAGGTTTGTGTGGGTGAATACAAAGTTATGTTAAAACTCTTTGTTTTAGGGGAGCAGTTGTCTTTGCTGATGAGACACCCCGATCAGCCTCATGAGCCAAAGGTTTTAAAAGTTGCGGTGATCGGAGCTCCAAACGCTGGCAAGTCCACGCTGTCCAACCAGCTCCTCGGCAGAAAGGTTTTTGCTTTTCTCCTAAAGCTTCCTGCTCGTCTGTGTTACTCAGCAGGAAATAATGCTGACAAGCATCTCATCTGTTAAAGGTGTTTGCTGTGTCCAAGAAGGTGCACACCACACGGGCGCGAGCACTGGGTGTTCTGACGGAGAACAACACACAGATTGTAAGGGTGTTTCCGCTCCCTGCTGGTGTAATATATGATAGGATGAGGTCACTGTTGTTAATCCTCTGCTGGCGTATTATAGATTCTGCTGGACACTCCTGGTCTCACCCCTCCATCAAAGGCCAAAAGGTGCCTTTCCTGATTTCTTTTTTTGATTTACTTTTCTTTGAATGTGCTGAAATCTCTGAATGGACGCTCTGTCTGCACAGACACCAGCTGGAGAAGTCTCTGCTCGTGGATCCCTGGAACTCCGTCAAGGAAGCTGACCTGAGTGCGGCGTGTTTTCTGTGAGACATCGTCCACGTTTTGAGTTGAGCGGTGGATTCAAACCTCGTGTCTGTTCCAGTGGTTGTCCTGGTGGATGTGGCGGACAGATGGGCGTGCAGCAGGATGGACGTGGAGGTGCTGAAATGCTTGGCCCAGCACCCACAAATCCCAGCAGTCCTTGTCCTGAACAAGGTATTTGTTTTTTTGTTTTTAATAGTTTTTTCACCCCAACAGCTGGCTTCGCTGGCTCAGGATCTCCTCCATTCTGAGATGGAGATCAGGTTTTTCTGTGAGCAGCAGATTTGTTTTTGCTGCCTGTAAAAAAA
>NC_050525.1:8510485-8526449 GCF_002922805.2 Oryzias melastigma
AAAAAAAAGGTGTTTGATGCATCATTTGATTCTTTTTGACCAAAAAAAATAACCAGCTGCTGACTTAACTCACTTTTTTTTCGAATGAAAAGATGAAAAGCAAATCAAAGAAGAAAATGTGATAGTTTTAAACAAGTCCTAAATAAAAGACACTTTTTACAGCCAACTAACAAGTTATTTTGTTGTATAACAGTTTTTTTTCTGATATTTACAAATTGGAAACCTCCAATCTAAAACAGAACAGTACTTTCCTGCACATGAAAGTGTTCTTCTCAATTTAATTCTATCTTAATAACAAATGTTGCTCTATTAGGAAATTGTCTATGATTGCATGTCTTAACTCAGAGCAAAGTGAACCTTACAGCTGGTCATCTTAAAGGATCAAAAACATTAATTATAACCAGATATCTGCTAAATCCTAAGAACGCCGTTTCCAGCTGCTGATATCAGGATATGTGTACTGCAGGTCACCACGGTAACCTCGCTCACACTTATCTTTTGAAACATCTGTTTAGACTGAATGACCACGTATTTGTTAAAAAAAAATTAAATCATCTAAATGCATGGACTTCATTACTTTTGCAGTTTTTTTTAAATGGTTTTGTAGCATCAGGATGATTAAAATTTCCCTTAATATGGAAATGTTAACAGTTGAAAACAAGTACAAACCGGCTCATTTTTCAGGGTTTTATGAAGGAAAAATAGGTTATTGTTTCACAAAAGTTTTTGTTTACACTTTAAAGGTGTGATGCTCTCATTGACTGTAAATGGCAACTGGACTGAGTGAGTGTGACATCACTCGTAGAAAATTCCTTCTGGTTATAAGCAAAAGTCAATTAAGTCACCTTTTTTGTTGGAACGACGCCATGTTGGAATCAGAAAGTAGCCTGTGATTGGTCCAAGTCAGTCAGAGAGTATCGTTTCTATGGCAACCACTCAGGAGTGAACTTGTTGGATGTCCACGCCCCTTCCACTGAAATCAGGCATGGAAGAATCTGTCAGTCAAACATTTCCACGTGAGATTGCCTAGTTTTATTGGGGCATCGGATTGGTATGTTAAAGGGTAACAGGACAGGACAGTTGGATCCTGTCCCCACTCCCAGACCAGATTTGGAAAATACAAAAAAAAAAAAGTTAGCTTGAGGTAACGTAGTCACTCTGCATCTACAATATGGAGAGTGGTAACAAGTAAAGTGATGCCGATTTCCCCACAGAACCTTTTGTGGAGGTTGAGGATTTTTCTGCTCCACCTTCTCCCGAGGCAGATGCTCATCACCCAGACCTGTGTCTCAGTGGCTAAATGATGCTTGCATCATAGCTAATAAAAGCTAACATATTAATGATCCAGAGTGAAACGTTCTTTGCAAATCTCATCACAGGATGGATTTAACTGGATTTAATACCAATTGCACTTTATCACTATTGTCTGACTTCTAAGTCCTCCTTGTTTAAGCCAGTAGACAACTGTAGGCAACACAACTTCAAGCCAAGCTAAAACAATAACGACTGACTGTTGCAGAATCAAAGATGGGCGGGGCTTTTATACTGGAGCTCAGAGGACGATGACGCTAAACTTCTGAAATGACGTAGGACTTACCAGTTGAACAATCACAAAATTCAACTGTAATACCTCATTTCAACCTGTAGGGGGCAGCACACAGACGGTTTAAGACTATGATTTCAGGAATTAACCCTTTAACGACTGAGTAATAATTATTTACTTCTCTATTGAAGTCTATGGGATTTTGGCTTCTAGGAACCAGCACGTACTTCCTGTTTGGAATGCGACGGGGAGGGATCGCTCAATCCGGCTTTCATATACAGTCATTGGAAGCTCTTTATTGATTCTCCTTTCAAAGTGACTCTGTGAACATAATCATGCGACACACTGTATATCAAATGGTGACAGACAACTCAGACGGAACATTTTCACATTTGATCTAAGCTGGTTTTAAAAACCATGTTGTGTTTTCATGAACATCCTCAGTTTCACAAGTAATTGGAACCAGGACAGTTCTATCCATTCCTGTATAAACATCCAACTTAACAATGTAAGTAAACATGTTTGTTCTTTGGCTGGGAAACATTTCCACCACTGTGGTTGAATCTGCCAGTCAGATAAATAGTTCTACAATGAAACTAGCTTTCTCAATAAGGTTGCACCAAATTATTTTAGTTTTTTAAATATTTTATAGGTGGGGTGTTAAACCACACCAGACTAACAGACAAAAATAACATTTTTATTATGACAAAAACCCATAAACAGCAGTTAGATGAAGTTTGTATTCCCAGCTTCACTCATTCGTGAGTAAGACGTATTTTTATTTTTTTTCTTTGGCTTTAAGGTGGACTTGGTGAAAGCCAAGGACAGACTGTTGAATATCACAGCCCATCTGACCTGCGGGGTGGTCAACGGACGCAAAATGCGGATCAGGCCAATTATCAAGCCTCCTTGGGCAGAAAAAAGGCTGGAGAGAGATTCGGAGTGTAGTTCTGAAGACAACGCAGAGCAGAGTTCATCGGTGAGGAACCAGCAGGGCTGGCCTCACTTCAAGGACGTGTTCATGCTGTCGTCTGTGGACAGCGAGGACGTGGAGACGCTGAAGGTCAGACCATCCTAATGAGGATTTGGAAACGGCATCTATCTAACAAATATGTAAAAAGTGTGTCAAGGACATGAAAATAATGTACCTGTGTTTTTAGAGCTGAATCTGCTGAAACCTCAAGAAATGTACACAGATCTAACTGAGCTTTGGAAAAACACTCCAAAGCTGCTTACTGAAAGTGAACTGAGCATGCTCAGTACTGTGAAGTCGAGCAGCTTCACTGATCTTTAGGCTAAAAGAAAAAACAGAAAGAATTGTTGGACCACAGTTAACCACCGCATCATTTGTGATCTGTCGCACCTGTAGAGCTACTTCATGGCTGCAGCCAAACCTGGAGCGTGGCAGTACCACAGCGAGGTTCTGACCGACCAGAGTCCAGAGGAAGTCTGCACCAATCTCATCAGAGAAAAGCTCCTGGAGTATCTGCCACAGGAAGTGCCCTATTCACTCACACAGGTGAGCCCCCCTTTATGGCTCTCACAACAGCCACCTGCTGGTGCTACCGAGCATGTGCAGTCCGAGCTCCTGCTCAGACCCGTGTACTGGTTCTGCTTTCAGGAAGATCTAGACTAATGAGAAACTCCGTATTTAAGAGAAGAGGATCTTTTGTGTTCTTTAGGTTCAGCTCAGACAGAACCTAAAGTACTCTGGTTGAGTGAAGGTAGATTCAGAACAGAGTAGCCTTTCCAAACCCTTGGCTCAGATTTATTTATACATTAAAACCTATTTTTACAAGTTTGATATCTTATTCCAGACAATTGAACTCTGGCAAGAAGGAATGGACGGGGAGGTTGATATTTCTGTGAAGCTTTACACAAAGAAAGAGTCTCACATGGTAGGTAACATTTCTATTCTTTTTTAAGTTTATTTCAACAGACTAATGAAACGAGTAAAAATATACATGTATTTTACTTAAAAAAAGTCATTTAGAAAAATATTCTGAATGTTCTGGTGATAGGTCTTTGAGCAGGATGTTTACTCTTGAAACTTTAATGTGTTCTCCATCAAAACCCACTCTGATGAAATTAATACAATTATGGTTAGTAACTGGTGCACACCAGATAGTACCAGAATTTTTTTCCCTAAAATCCCTGCATTTGATTAATATGTATTCAAAAGTTTACGTCCGCACTTTTTATCTATGCTTGTTTTAAATTAAAATCTTTTTACTTTCTTTTAATTTTATTTTAATGATTTGAATGATGATGAATGACATTTTTACTATTTCTTTTGATTGTTTCTTTTAATGTTTTATGTAAAGCACTTTGAATTGTCTCTGTACATGAAATGTGCTATACAAATAAACTTGCCTTGCCTTGCCTTGCCTTGCCTAAAAATTAAAGAATTAAAATTCTACTTACTAACTGGTGCACATTGGTTACTATACAGATTATTTTTCTTTCACTTCAATTTTTAGAAAAAAATGTTCTGGTTAGTTTCTGGTGCGCACCAGATAGTAACTAAAAAAATGTTCTGGTTAGTAGCTGGTGCGCACCAGATAGTAACTGAAGAAAATGTTCTGGTTAGTAGCTGGTGCGCACCAGATAGTAACTGAAGAAAATGTTCTGGTTAGTAACTGGTGTGCACCAGATATTAACTGAAAAAAATATATATTTTTCTAAAAAAAATAAGTAAAAAAAATGTGTCTAGTTACTAAACGCGCACCAGCTACTATCTGGTGTGCATCACTTAGTAACCAGAATTGTATTTTTTCTTTATTGTCCCTTTTGGGGCTCCGTACCTTGGGGATTAATAACACAGTCAATATTTTTAAAAACGTGTTTTCTATATGTTTCCCACCATTTGGTTGAGCAGTTAAAGATTTAAGATGTGCGGCTTTTCTCATTGTCAGCTCAAACACATCACATGAAGGAGTTTGACCGCCTCCGTGAAGTGAAGGAGGCGTTTCTGTTGATCTATAATGGTCTTGTTTATTGTGCTCGTCTTTACCACAGCGTTTTAGCTTGTTAGTTCATTAAATAGTTCCAGGATGCAAATAGATTTGCTTAGAAATGTGAGCTCACTCCAGAAATGATTGCATTTCTTCAACTTTGGTCTAAAATATTGTTAGTATAACAGTTTCATAGCACTGCTGAGTCTCACACACACACACCCTTTGCATTGTGTTGTCTCCATAACAAGACGATCTGTTTTCTGTTGGGCAGCGTTTTGTTTTCTCCTCAATGATTCAGGAAGTAGAGTCCACAGGTGGAGATGAAGGAGCTGGTGACAGCTGCACTCTGTGCTGGTGTTTATTTTTTTATTTCTGAATTTTCCTCCAAACTCCTGCCAGTTTCCTTTTAACTTGTAAATATTTGAGCAGCCTTTCAGAGCTCTACATATTTGATGATGAGACTGAAACGGCGGCAAGGAAGTTGCAAAGTTGTGTTTTGTTTTGTTTTTTTTATGGGGAAGAATCGGTAGCACTTCCTGGTAGAAATTCTATCATCAGTTCATCTGAGTGAAGCTGAGTTTTAAGTCTAAAGGTGTTTTATCAAATATTCAGATAGAAGTGGGAGTGTGTTTGAACTAGCTTTTTCTAAAGGAAAAAAAACTGTTCTTTGTGGTGTTTTTTTATTTTGGTGTTTGCAGAAGATGGTGATCGGAGCTTCAGGACAGATGGTGGCGCAGATCGCTCGTGAGGCCGGCGAGGACTTGAGCCGCGTCATACTGAGGGAGGTGCGGCTAAAGATTACCGCCAAGCTGAAGAAGTGACAAAGATGGAGGACTTTTACAGGAAGAAACCAACATTTTGAAGGCTTCATCTTCAGTGGAAGCAGGAGTTTTATGTTAGTCCGTCTCTCCCACATCACCTGAGTGTTTAGCAGACCACTGCAAATACCCCCTTGTTGTCGTCTGCTGCTTCCTTCTTCCCGCTCTGCCCCTGAGGCTGAACCGCGTCTCTAATGGATGGCTGGATGGCAAAGTGCAGCAATAACCCAATACTAAAACGGCTCTGCTATCCAGAAAACTTGTACAGTGAGGTGGGCGGAGTTCCTCTCAAAAAGCTGCGTCTAACGGCTGCTCTCCTCTGATTAAACGTCTTTTTTTTTAAATAATGAAGCGCACATGTGAGAGTCCAGAAACTTTATTTAAAAGACAAAGACAGACATTTCAGCAGCTCCTGTGACGTCTTCCTCCTGGTTCCGATGCCTGTGAGCAAAGGCCGTAGAACCCTTACCATTACTAAACTCAGTAATGGTAACGGTTTGACGGCCCTCCTCTGTGTTGGTCCTGCGTTTTGGTGGCGGTTTGATGCAGCAGAGGTGGAATGAAACCCTGGATAGTACATCATCTATACTGTAGTGTCTCTTTATTAAACTTACAGTATAAGATGATATCCTGTCCAGGGCTCCAGATGGAGCGGCACCTGAAACGCAGTGCTCGGGGCCGTCTCGCCGGACCTGTGGTTCTGCTCCAGCTCGCGCTCCTCGAAGGCGTCTGCTCCACGACTCCTTTCTGCTCCTGCCGTTAGGCAGCAACACTTTAAAGCCCCCCCCGGGCTCATTTGCATACGTGATGACATCTGTGGCGGACCAGACAGGACTCCTTATCTGCTCGCACCCTGATTGCTTCAGTCCAGAGCGGCCTACGCCCTTTATTACACCCGGCTGGAGGTGGCATTGAGTTCACAGAAATGTCCTTCCTGTTGTCTGTTTGTGTTTGTCTGTCAGCCGCAATCTTTGAGTCAAATAAACAGTTTTAATGCCTCACTGGTCTTAGTGGTGGTTTGGGATCTTCACATTTTATTCAAACTTTTCCATTTTCTAACTAATTGTTTAGATACTTAGTTACAGACTCAAGGTCCATTTGCCACAAGAAACACAACAGACTTAAAAATATAAAAATAAACACTCATGATTATACAAGTATTGAAAAACGATGACATCAAATTAACAAGTATTGTAAACTTAAAAAAACTGAAACAATTGCAGACTTAAAAGAAATTAATGAAATCATTTAACTTCTTACTAAACTTACCTTTTTGTGAATTATTAAATCTTGAAAAATAAGAATGACTTTTGACTTAACTTTTCTTTTATTTTGATGTATAAAATCAAACTTTATTCATTGAGCACTTTTCATACTGATGTAATTCGCAGCGCTTTACATCAGGAGTGTCAAACTCAATCGCATAAGGGGACAAAATCCAAAACACACATTAGGTCGCGGGCGAAACAGGTATTTAACATAATTATGAATTTGATATATAGCATTACCAGCAATAATGCTAGTGTGAATGCTGTAAGCTGAATTCGGCCGCTGAAGATGCTAGTGCTGATAGATGAAGATGCTGAAATTGATAGCCAGCTAAAATATTAGCTAAATGCCAAATTAGCCTAAAAAAAAAAAAGCGTGGGTTAGCCAAAACAGATAGCTGAAAAAGATATCTAAAGTTCAAAATATCCTAAAAAAAAATGAAAAAAGCCTAAATTAGCCAAAACAGCTACATGTAGCGGAAATATGAATCTTAAATACCAAAATAGTCCAAAAAGCTAGCAAAATGTGATTTTTTAAAACTTTAAGCTGTAACTTTTTAAAATAATGATGAATAATAAAAAGGCAGGAGTATTCCAGAATAAATCAACTGAAACCTTAAATAAATCACTACTTTTCCCTCCATAAAAATATGTTTTGTTAATTATATAAGTTAGAAATAAGCGCATGATAACATTGGACCATCAATAAGAATAAAATAAAATGATCTGGAGGGATAGAATTACCCGGCAGGCCGGATCCGGGCCCCGGGCCTTGATTTTGACACATGTGCTTTACATAAAAACATTTTCCCATTTTTAAATGCAAAACAAAGATGTTCACACACAAAAAGTTCTATTTGGTAAAAAAATAAAAAATAAAAAATGGCATAATTTCCCATGGATAAAGGTAAACATAATTTTTCTGTATTTTTTGTTTGAATTAGAATGTATTAGCATTTTATTTTTTTAAAGCTTGATTGTTATAAAAGATATTTCAAGAGTAGTTCCTTTAGTTTGATATTTTATAGTGAGTATTTTGTCTCTTGCATAAACAAAACGGCGTAAAAATGAAAGACATTGGTTTAAATGTTTATTGATTTGTTAAATCAAAATTTATTAATGAATATTTATTTCTAAACATAGTCTTAGTCAAAATGGTAGAATTCTATATAATAAACTTTAAAAAAAAAACATTGAAACTCACTTTGAGACATTTTAAACAGCACTCAAATGTTTTAATGTTTAAAAACTCATTCATAAAAGTTGTCTTTGTGGAACGTTCCCGATCAGAAAGCTTTAGCTGATGTTTAGGTCGATCTTCAACTGCATCTCTGGATCCCTCGGTGAGAAGCTGTTGGGTCTGGTAGGAACGTGTTGGTTGCCATGGTGACCCGCTCCCTGTGAGGGTGTGGGGTCCAGGTCGGGGTGTGAGAGGGTCTCCTGGCCGCACAGATAAAGGCGGAGGCAGGACTATCTGCTTTATCTGCAGCAGCAGAGAAGCCGCCGCTTTTCCTGCAACCTGTCACACGATAACTCCCTCAAAGCAGAAGCAAATAGTTCTGAAAGTTTATTCTCAACTCATGAAACAACAGATTTTGTTGGATTAGAAGTTAAAATCCACTCCTCCCTTTCAGAAAACATCTTTATTCTGCTGAAAGGAAAAGGCAGTTCCTGGAAAAAGAAAAAAGGAGCTCTGGAAACTCCTATAAATTAGATAGTACACCCCTTTGATGAAAAATTCAAAGCCGGTTGCATCTGTAGATGGATCAGGATCTCCTAAAGTACACACCGTTTGGGAGCTGAAACTTTTATGAGCACATTTGAAGCACTCAGTTGCAGATGTCAGGGGTCACAGCAGCCGGGGTCTCCCAAACGCTGTGGGACGTCAGAGGCTCCAGAAATACTTCCTCCTGGAAAACCGTCTGTCACAAGAACACAGCAGTGTTTTATTTATTTTAGGAACTTCCGTCTGAAATAAAAAAAAGTTCCCATTAAAAGCAAAAAAAGTAAGAGTTAGTTTATTTTCCTTCCTAAAATAATGCTGAAGAACAGGGCTAGAAAGTAAACTACATTCAGAGAGGAAGTAAGGATCACAGAAGAGGACAAATTTAAGATATTTCATGTTTTATCAATGTGCAAAACTTGTGTTAAATCCTTTTTGTGTGGGATTTATTTGCCCCTTTGTCACTTACCAAATAGATCAATAAAGGTTCATCTAAAGTGTTCAAAAATATGTTTTTCTTGTGTTACTTTATTCATTAGAACTTATTTTTTATTTTATTTTAAGTGATCATGTTTTAGGGTTGCAGGAAAAAAAATAATTTGGCAAATTTATAAAAAGTGTAGTTCAGTTTAAGTTTCACTTAACTCTATGACTGGAGCTCCAGTGTTTATGTTCAGTTTTTTAATTGTTAACACGACGAGCCGCTTTTCCTCCACTAACTCCTGCCGTGTTGTTTTAGGAGGATTTCTCTGTTCTCATGATCCTAGAAACCCCACCTGCTCAGATCTGTTTGGAGCCTCAGACCTACAGGTGGATTGATGCTCATGATCTTGTGTTTGAGCATCAACAGTTGTGACCTTTAACCCCCAGCTTGTTGCTGATGGTTTTGGCGTCCATTCCGGTCTTGTTCAGGTCTACAATCCTCTCCCTTAAATCCTTTGGAAGCTCTTTAGTCTTTCCATGTTGGAGAGTTTGGAGTCTGACTGACAGGAGAGTCTAACTGGTCTGTGTGAACCAGAACTCTTATTTCCTTCAGTGAAATGCAAATACATTTATATCAATTCTTTAAAGCTGATTTCCTAATTTTCTATCTCTCACTGTTCAAATGAACCTACCGTTAGGATGCCAGACTGTCCATTTCATTTTAAAAATACAAAACTAGCAAGGGATCAAATACTTATTTCAGAATGTAAAAAAAGAAAAATCCAGGAAATCACGTTTTTTGCCTTTTTCTCTTCTCTTCTGAATTATGAAAGATTTGAAGCTGCAATGAAATGTCCCAGAGGCCGACAGTTGGTGATATATATCATTTATTAGAGGGTGGTGCGGAATACACAGAACACCATGGGCACATGCTGAAACAGACATGCTGGTTCATGTCTCCAGAATTCAGTGTAACATGAGGGGAAGCAAAGTCCCAACAAGACGTCAAACAGACATTTCAACAACAGAAGGACGTAGATGAAAGTTAAGGCATAGGTGTAATATGTTTGGTCATTTTTCCCACATGCTACAAGAAGGAAACAGAAGTTACTTCAGTTCTGATTATCTAAAGCAAACGCAGGTTCTCTTGAGCACAAAGCTGATGGCAAAGAAAACAGACGAGGCGATAAGAAGCGTACAACCCCTTACATAATTGTATATAAAAGTGTATAATCCAATATGTGTTTGAAAGGAAGGGCGACCTAAAGCACAGGAGGACTTTTACTGAACTAAAACGGGGTTGTGTTTGGCTGGAATGGACCACATTCTTCAAATGAGGGTCAGGAAAAACATAGTATGTACGGTTGTCAATCACTTTGGTCAGTGAAAATGCACACGTTTGCATGTATTAAAAGAAAAAAAAGCTTTCTGCACAAATCGACCAAAACAAATGCTAACATTTGAAACGAAGAAGGTAGTTTATGTGTGAGCTTTCAGCAGCAACAAGTCACATGCAACACTTTTTTCCCTAAAATAAAGAAGAAGAGTCTTGGTCGTCTGAGAATCTGGAGTTCAGTTTTGATGTGGTGCAACAATCATGTAAAGAAAGAGAGAAAAAAAAAAGTGTCTTTCGTCAGTAGAAAGACGTGCAGGTCGCATATATTTATGGTTATCAGGTGATCTCTGTTGGTGTAAATGGCACGTTCCTGATCAACTCACACATTTTTTAATAAAAAAAAAGAAAAAAATCCCATCACAAACAGCTAAATGAAGATCGTGTCTAAAACAGAAGGGAGCAAAAATGTAAACAAACCGGCTACAAACAAGTCTTGAGTGTCTTTTGGTTTTAAGATAAGAAAAATGGCCTCACTAAAAAGAAGAAATAATCTACATTTACACAGCAAGTCAACAGTTTTCAGTCATCTGGTCAAGGAAGATGGATGGGTTTAAAATAGGCTCATGAAAATCCTGTAGAAACTCTGCCCTCTAGTGGTCATTTCATTGGCTGCTTCTGATTCCAACAAATTCACACAGTAGTGGTATATCAATATTTCACTAAAAGTGCTGTGTGAAAATCAAACCTTAAAGGCTTTCTTTACATTTTTGTTTTCCCAACGATGGACGTTTTTCTCCCAAACTACTTCTACTGTTACAACATACCGTAAATCCAACATCTTCAAAAGTGAAAATGAACCATTTCAATGTGTAAGAAGAAAAAAGGTAATTGAGGGGCGGAACACGGACTGAAGTCAGAGCCTGAGAGACCAACATGCAGGAGGAACTAAAGCGCCATCAGGGTCTCTGTTAAGGCTGCATATGGCTTTGTGTTTGCTTTATGTGTACAACACACAACAAAAGAGCTGAGTCAACACTAAGGTTAGTATAAGCAGATCTACTGAGAGCAAGCGGGGAATTAAAAAAACAAAAAAAAAATAAAGCCAAACCATTACAAAGGTTTGAGCACTTGAGTGGTTAATAGGCACTGCACTTCAGAATGAGAAGACAGGTAACAAGACAGTTTACTGTGAGGTAAGATTATCTTACAAGAAGTGATTCAAATATTTATACTTTGATAAACTATAAAACTTTCTTTTCAATCACAAGGATGTCTATAAAGATCTGGAGACAGCTTTGCCTACAGTCTGAAAGCGAGGAGGAAAGGAGTCCAGGGAGCTGCGAGCGACCTCACTGAGCCTCAAGAAACGAACACGGAGCTTCTAACTGCACACCCAACACCAAACGGCCTCCTCCAGAGTCCAGAAGGAAGTTCACCCGGCCGAAACATTTCTTCTTTCTCCCAAACAACCGTTAAACTGGCCTTCAGATGACCTGTACGGCTCAACAACGTCAGCACACAACAGGAGGAACTTCACTGCACAGAAACAACACGCTAGCGGCCTTTATTTTCCTGAGGAAAATAAAAACTCCCTAAAACAATTTCAAAATAAAACAACCACTAAGTGTGAAATGTTTCCTGTCAAATGCAGCTGCATAAGGGGTCTTTTGCTAAAAAATATGTTTTCATGACTGAGGCAGATAAACAGTAAAAGGTTCTGTCCAGCGGGTCTTCATCAGATGGCAGCTTGGCATTGAGGGCCGGTGATCTTCTGGAGCAGAGGGATCTGTGGGGTCAGAGGGCAAACGGGGTTTCAACAAGCAGTTTTCAAAAGAAAATAAAAAGTTTGGTTGTTTTTAGGGAAAAAAAATCTGTCTCGTTATAAAACTGACGTTTTTATGTATTTTGCGAGCACTGGCAGCTACACCCTAACATCGCTGATGGGCGAACATTGAGGTAGATGCGTCCAAATTTGAAGACACTCTTTTTCCATAACGCCTGGTTCACGCTGGACGCATAAGCGATGCAAAGCCGTGTGCGGGCGGTATCTACTTAACCTCCAGTTCACACCGGACACGTATTTTTTCGCGACGGTCAACAGGCTCTTCTGCTAAGCTGTGGTTATTTTGAACTATTTTCCATCATCAGACTCCCAAACCAAACCGCCGCTCAGTCGTCGGCCCACTACGTTGATCTTTGTCTCAGTGTCTGTCTGTTTTTGTGTGTGTTTATTTTCATCTCTACAGTCTGTCTAGAAACAAAAATATAATTGCATTTGTCAATCGCAGTAGCCATAATTTTATATTTTCCAGCCAGAATTGACGCAGATCGCTCGCGGCTCACACAAAAAAAAGACCAGACGCAGAAACGATGGCTGTACGGCGTGAGTCGGCCGCTGCAGGCTCCCGTCAGGTGTGGACTGCACAATAGGGAAGAAGCTTCCATTTCACGCCGCTTTACAGAGCTCCCACGTGCGGTGTGAGCCTGACGTAACTCTCCGTTTGGAGTGCTAAATGTAGGGGCAGGGAGAATCTGTAGGGGTAGGGGAGGAATTCGGCCTTGTAATCCGGTGAGAACCAGAGAGACTCTCACCTTGGTCAGATCGACCCCGGTGAGCGCGTTGACAGAAACGGGGAGCTCAGCCAGCAGGCGGTTGACCTCTCCAGTGACGCGGCTGCCCTCCCCACTCAAGATGACGATCTCATTCGTCTTGGACAGCGGAGCAGCCACCTTCCCAGCAATCTTCGGACAAGAAAGAAATTGTTAGACATCTTTACTTTTTAAAAAAAGACAAAAACTGTTACTTTCAACAAGGGATATCAGGTTTCTTTAATCTAATTCAGAGTCATTTGATGTTGAGTTTCTGCTGATACTTTTGTAACACATAAAAAAAAATATTTTTTTTTTATTTCATTTTTTTTAATGGAGCTCACAATTTGTAGACGGTCTCTTGGCAGAAGCATCACTGCTTTCACTGTTTATTATTAAAAATATTTTTAAAAATACCTTAGCAGGTTGTTGTTTGCATTAAGACACTGATGTCAGTTTTTCCCCCTTTGATCAAACTAATGGCGTATTCTGGTGAGCTTTACAGAAATAACATGCTGTGATCTGGTCATGATAAGCAGACTTCTAGTAGTCTGTAATAATAAGCTTGAAATATAAACCTTTGATCATAATAAAGAGAATACTATAGATATCCAATCCTTAATCAGGATACACCATCCTTTTCCAATCAAGTCTGAAACTGAATTACTTGATTGAATCAGGACATCCCTATTTTTAATTAAACTAAATGTGAGGAGAGTGTTGGACAAATCCAGACTCTGCTGTGTAACATTTGCAAATCAGGTTCAGAGTCAAGGTTTCCCAGCTGTAACAGGAGCCACCCAACCACTGTGAGTCTTCTGCTTTTTGCGTTTAAGCAGAGACAGTCAGAGTAAAGAAGGATGAAGAAGAAGCTCCACAAAGCTCATGCACATACCTTGGGTAGGGCCTCGAGGACCAGAGCAGTCTTGGCAGCGTCACCGTATTGTTGGTAAGCCTCAGCTTTCAGCCGCATCTTCTCGGCCTCGGCTTTCCCCACAGCTTCGATGGAGGTGGCCTCGGCCTCACCGATGCGGCGGATCTTCTCGGCCTCTGCCTGAGCCGTCAGCACTTTCTTCATTCTGAGGTGAGGAGCAGAAACATCAGGAGTGGTGCTTTCAGCCGAGCAAAAGCTGATTATAAGAGGATTTTAATAAGTAAAATTGAACATATTTGCCTTCAATACTTGTTAAAATGTGAAAGGTTATTTAAAAGGAATTTTTTCCATAAATGAACAAACATTTCAATAAGGTTTTTCCCTTTGGAGGAAGATGCATTTTTTCCTGTATTTATACAAACTCATGCTGCAGAAATGTCTTTATTTTTAGAAGCTTTTGTTAAACTAATAAAATCAATCAAAAATACAAATATTTGCTTAAACCTGTGCCTAACAAACAGCTGAGGGTTTAGTGTCTGGCTGCAGAATAGTGATCGGGGTTACTGCAGTCTATGAGGACTCACTTGTGGCCCTCAGCCAGCTGCTCCATCTTGTAGGCCTCGGCCTCCGCAGGTCTTTTCACCGTGGCGATAAGCTCTTTCTCAGTGCGGTCGATTTCCTTCTCTTCAATGGTGATCTGTTTTTTCCTCTGTACCACTTCGATTTCGATCTCTTCCAGGCGGATCTTCTGCTGCTCCTTCGCCGCCTGCAGCTCAAAGGCCAGCTGAGCCTCTGCTTTCTGAAAACCAGCACAAGCTTTCGTACACTGGAACAGCTTTTAACGTGTGTGCAGTCCAGCGGGTGCGCCGTGGTACCTTCGTGTTCACTTCTTGATTGAAGGAGGCTTTCTGCATTTCCAGCTCTCTTTTGGAGTCTGCCATTTTTGTGTCAGCAACAAACTTCACATCCATCATTTCCTTTTTGCACTCCGCTTCCTGAAAACAAAATGAACGTGGACATGGTTAAGAACTGTTTGGAGGATGAGTGGTTGACACTCAAAAAAAAATTTAAGACTTAAGACTTTAAGGACCCTGAAGTTGAATTACATTATTCTTTTAAAAGAAAAACACTTTTATTCTGACCAGACAAATGGCTTAAAGTCCCTCTCTGATCATCTTTTGATCTATTTTCAAAGCATTCCCAGTATACTTTTAATTAAGATCATGCTGTTTTTAGGTAAAATCAAAAAACGTGCTTTCTTAATATTGCACAATAAAAACATTTAGAACATAGTTTCAGCAAAGTGGCAGAAGTTCATTAGAAATTCACCTCCTAGTTGTAGGCGGGGGCGAGGTAGCTCCACCCCAACATTCCTAGAGTATTTAAAGGACTAGTAATGGGCTGGGACAAAGCTAAAATAAGTATCCAGATATATTCCATATGTTCTAATGTATCAAAAATAACAAATAATTACCGTTGACAAACGCAGGTTTTTGTAAAATTTGGCCAAATCAACGACAAATCACACTCGCATTTCGCCCTGCTTCAGAAACGGCTCGATTTGGGTCACGTGACGCGTTGACGTCATGTGAGTGAGACAGCGCCAGCAGCAGAATGCAGGCGGACCCAGGGTGTCTGCAGATACATGTATGTGTGTGCGCTGCGGCAAAGTTGAATTCTATAAACATCGGTGTTATGGTCCGACGGAGTATTAGGGCCACCAAAAAAAAAAAAAAAATAAAATTATGATTTTTAAAGTCGTAAATTTACGAGATTTACAATCGAAATGAGCCTATTGTGAATGAACACTGTGAGCAGAACCAGACCGACTAAACTGTGAAAAGCTTCTGATTTCAACAGGTAAACTGAATGTTTAAAACATTGCACATGTTTGGAAGTTTCTTTGTTTGATTTGCAGTTTATTAATCATTGATGGTGGCTTGCAGGATCTCTGCAGATCCGTTGATGAAACCATCGACACTCACAGCGGTCCACCAGTCATTTCTTCCTCCGTGAAAGATCAGATCTCATTCATTTCTGTGTGATGCTTTCATCTGAAGAGGAATCGTTTTCGGAATTTTCAGTGTACTTAGCTAACGTGACAGACTGTTGTCATCCCCTGTTGTTGTTGTGTGTTGAAACGGGACGATTCACGTGGAGAACGGGGCGTGCGGAGAACTGTTTACGCTCTCCTTTTTTTCTGCGCACGTCAGAGACATGCAGTAAGGTGATGAAAGAGCTTCTGGGTATGTGAAACTCTGCATTACCGACCCGGATAGTCAGCTTCATTGATGATGATTTGATTTCGAGTCGCCAAAATGTTCAGAATTTCTTTTTTTTTAAAACCGATCTGTAAATAAAGCTTCACGAGATGCTCCACGTCTTCCAGCTTCGAGCATGGCTCTGATAAACGGACAGCTTTCGTTTTCACCG
>NC_050525.1:8526842-8528422 GCF_002922805.2 Oryzias melastigma
AAATGACCCACAACCCCATTACTAGTCCTTTAAGGATTATTTACTTGATGACTGGTTTTCATTAAGCTCCTTAACCTGCTTTTCACATCCTGTCCACGTAGAGGAATTTAAAACTTAAGTATACGGACTGGAGACAATTTTATCTTGAAAACTGTCAGTTTTCCCCCCATACGAGCTGGATGGGGGGAGTGGGAGACCCCCACTTGGTATAGACTGCTGGAAGGGTGAAAAATAGTCTGATTTATATATCCGTCACACAATACGTGAATCGTGCATAAATTGTGCATGAATATTGTGCTATTTATATGCAATTCAATGGTAATTTCTGCATCAATTACATAATTTTAATGTGATATGTGCGCCGTATATATGATAAAAGTTATACATCGGTGGGAAAATCCATTAGACATACGTGAAACGGCCATGAGAAGCCACAAATTTGCATATGCATCTTGTTAAAACCATGCACAAAAATGACATATGTGAAAAATGTGTAAAATATAAACAGTGGCTGTGTGACACGGCCTTTAGAACAGGATCAGATGGTTGCAGGTCTGGTTCAGGAAACTCCTCTTACCCTGATCCCAGCATCCCTCTCTGCCTCTGCCACTCCGATGTCAGCATCTCGCTGAACGGCGGCTGTCTGAGTTTTACCCAGAGAGCTCAGGTACTCCACTTTGTCATAAACGTCCTGTAATAAAGGGAGAACAAAATTAAAACAAAGTTAGAAAGAGATACTAGATACTAGGAGAAGAAAAAAAGGGGGAAAACGTTTCACCTTGATGGTGAAGCTGAGGATCTCGATTCCCATGCGTCCGACATCTGGAGCAGCCACCTCTCGTACCAGGGAGGCAAATTTATCTCTGTCTTGGTAAATCTGCTCGACCGTGAGGGTACCTGAAAGGGAGTGAGTGGTTAGTACTCTAAGAAAACTAACCAACAGGGACATAAACACAGAGTGTGAAAAAAGAACACAATCGACTGGTGTGCACTTCCAGTTTCACTTGATGCAAATGGCAGCAGGTAAGGATGTAATGATTCGTCAATGATTCAAACTTGTCAACATGTTCATTGATGCAGAAAATTTGAAAATTGATTTGTGCCTAAATTTAGAAAAATGCAGAGCAGCTGACAGTTTTCCATGCAGGCGGACCTGTGAGTGTGTGTAGGTGCTTGCAAACCGGCCGCATCGGCGCGCTTTAAGCAGACACTTTAAATGGAAAGTCAATGCAAACGTGCCCACACCTGAATTCTGGGCTCCGTGTACAAAGTGCTCATTGCTAACCAAGCTTTTAAGTCAGGTCGCAAGCTCTACGCACAAATCCAGCATGTACTGAGCTGGCGCTGAATGTTCAACCCGGTTCAACATTTTTACGCATAGTGCGACTTATCATGGACTTGGATTTAGAAGTGGTGCGTGGGTAGCATCCGCTTCAAAGCACGGAAGTGCCGAACATGATCATGAAAGAGAAATGAATCATTGTGGTTTGTGTCCGGTTGGATCAATGTGACACCCAGACAGACATTAAAGGAACAGAGTCGTGAAAACAAAGAAGCCTGGAGCAAGATTTGGGGGATTT
>NC_050525.1:8528492-8548408 GCF_002922805.2 Oryzias melastigma
TTTTTCGAAAAAGTGTTTTATCGAAATTCTAGAAATTTCGATAAAGTTTTGCGCAAAAGTGTAATGGAAACGCAGCTATAGAGTGTATTCTGGAACACGCCACACCTTGTGTGTGCGCCTTGGACTGACTGCGTGTTCTTCATCTACGCTTCCCCCCCAGGAAATTCCCGTTGCTACGTTGGATTTAAAGTTTCACAGTCCCTCCAGGATTTCATGATGTTGCGATCGTAACCCTAAACATGAACGGCCATTTGCACTGAGTGCATCCACGGGCGAGTGCACGCTCAGTGGAGGATTGCGCTGAGCAGGTGCAGAGTGTTCTGTCACATGGAGCACAACATGAACCGAGTATGAAAGGATGTGTGATCATTTCAGTATTATGTGTAATTGTTTATTTGTATTGAATCCTTTCTGTTACTAGGAAAACAGACAGGTTGATGTAAGGGGAAAAAAGAAAAAATAATTGGCCTTAAAATACCTTTAATTCATTGTGTTGAAGAAAAAAAAACGTGAATCGAATCGTGGCTTGACTGAATTCCTAACAGCAGGACAAACGAAGACAATTCAGTGTGATGGTACCCACCAAGGATGGCACGCAGGTGACCCTCCAGCGTCTGCAGGATGACGCTCTTGATCTCCACCACTGTCTTTCCCAGGAACTGTTCACAGGCATAGCCCAGCAGTTCACGCTCTGTCATCACCTTCACCTGGCACCAGCATGGACACACATCGTCAGCTGAACACACATTCACCAGTTCAGGTGAGACACACATGAAAACACCACACACTAGCACCGGTGCCATCCCCCAACAAAAGCACATCAGTCATCCCTGCTCACTGTAGTTGTTCCATTATTGAACAGCTGACTGCACAGACATTATAATCAGTGTTATTGTAACATGGATGCATAAATGTCATCAGTTTATTTTGCGTTCGCTCTCAGCACAATAAATCTACAGACTAGCAGGTGCTCAAATTGTGGGGGCTTCTCTAATTCATGTTCTTTTGTATGTGTCATTTTGGATTGGCAGGGCTAAAACCATTTCTGGTGCAAATGATATCATTAGAAGAAGGGCCAGTGTTGTACTTCACCACAAACAAATTTATAGATCTTTATCAAGTATTACAGATACAATATGAAGATCTGTGGCGCTAAGAGACACGTTGCCGACTACATTCAGTCCTCGTTTCTGTTTAAAGGCTTAAAAGAAAAACTCAATCAAGTAATTTACATAGAAAAACAATCATTTAGTAAAGCTATCTCGGACCACAGGTGCATAGTTTCAGCTGGCACATGTAAGGTTTCACCAAAAAAAGGAAAAAAAAAAAAATCAGAAGGGACAGTGAGCTGGGTCCTTAGGTGAGAGGTCTACACATGGTTTTGTTTTCAACATGCACTCCAACCAGAAATGAGAGGGAGGGGGGGCACAAAGTCAGGGAAAATTGTTATCATTCCACACAAATACTGTCTGAAAAACAGAGCAGGCTGCAAACCATTCACTACAACAACGGACGGAGGCCAGCTCAGACAGACAACAGGGAGAAACGAGCATGGTAACTGCAGTTCTTTTTAGCAACCCCCCCTAATTCATGTCTCTAAAAATAGACAAGAAAGTAATAAAGTGAAGGTTTGTCAAATTGGGTGTTTAAACAGCCTGCTGTCAGCTGAACCGCCGACAAACAAACTCAACGAGTTCCACGGAAAAACGGAGGTGAAGAATGAGTGAAGTTCCTTTGGGCTTTTTGGAGCACAGCTTCTATAAACATAAACATATATTGATTGTATATAAGAACTGGACTGAGTGACAGTGACGTGAAGCAATGACTTGCTTCCAGTTCCAATGAAATAAAGTTAATTAGTCAAATTAAAATTGCAATTTCTTTGCAAGATGGTCGTCATCACGTTGTTACCAAAAGTTGTCGGTAAGCAGCAGGGATGCAACAATATTCAATATAAACCAAACCGGTCAATATGAGTTCGACAATTGAATACGACACTTTTTACAGTACACATTTAATTTATTCAGTACCACTGTGAGGTGTCTTAAGCGTGTCTGTACTTCCTGTTTGGAACATAATGGGGGAGGAGTCACTCAGTCTAGTTCTTGTATCCAGTCAATGACTTTAAATGTTCTGGTTTTCTTTCAGAGCATCGGTGCCTTCTTTCAAGCCTTAACATTTGTCTCATGAACTGGAGGGGAGCCTGTGTTTCCATGCCCCCTATTTCATTGGTAGCAGTGGTCATGCGAGGGGGCATGATGGGCCTTCCAAGATAAAGCGAGAGGAGTTCTTCAGCTTCAGACACTGGGTTCATTGTCAACACACAGGAAAACAAAGTTGTGGACAAAATGATGAAGCACAATGACATGCAAAGAAAAACGGGTGGGGCAAAAACAGTAAAAAAAGTCCACAAAGAGACAAGCCACCAGCTTCTTGAAAAAAACCTTTTTTCCACTACAGTCTCTGTCAACAAGAAAGTGTTTGTACAAAGCAGGCTTCTTTTAAAGGAAACATCTGCTTGGTTTATCCTTAAGCTTCATTAACCATTATATTCATGTAAGCAGTCGGATTAACTGTACTATAAAAGATTATATTCTGCTTTCAAGTATTGACTCGTGTTTTTCCCCAAGTTTTGTTTGATGTTACAATAAACGGGTTTGGTTTGTGTCAGACCCACAATTACTAAAAGAAAAGGAAACTTGTGTTTGGTGGATTACAGTTTTTTGCTGTAACATTGTTTGTTGGCAATAAAGAGGGCACTTTACTGCCCCCGATCACAGCCCAAATTCTCAGCTCTGTTGCTCATCCGTACATGCATGTTCCCGACAAATAGAGCTCTATTGATGACAAAAAATAACATGCTTTTCAATTTTACAAGACATACTGTCAACAGGCAAAAACAGTCTACCAAACACAATTTTCATTACTTTTGTGTTAAGCTTAGGCTTTTTTTTCCTCAGGTGGTACAGAGACTATAGTTTGCAGGGCATCTTAGGCATTATTTATTGCCTGGGTCAATCCAGATCCTGTAGAACAGTGATTGTGTAAGAAGTTCGAGATGGTCAATCATTGTCCTGAGGATCCTGCTCTCTTTTCTATCTCTTCCAAAAGAACAGCTTAATGGCTGATTTACACTGGTCTGTCTGCGGTGCGTCTCCGCTGCATTGGGAGTTCGTCTCATGACCGTCAGATAATTTACAAAATCTCCGTTGCGTCTCCGGTCTATCCCCCCTGACTTCCAGAGGAGTCCTTTGACCTGCTACCCTCCCACCCTCCTGTTGAGTATTTTGTCTCACTCTCTTGGCCGTCTACTCTTCCAAAATCAAACTTTTGTCGTCCCCGGCAAAAATGGACGATGACGTTTTCCATGGAGTTAACAGGGCTGGGTATCAATTTGATTCCGACTTTTTTTTATCCATTCAATTCAATTTTATTTTGAGTTTACACATTTAGACACATTTTGTTCCGAAATACATTAATAATCAATATATGTTTTGAAGATTTTCATTTTAATCTGACACAGTTCACATACTGTAAAATGTATTATTGAAATTATAATGAGGTTGTTAATACCATAGTTTTACATGGAAACAGAGAAGCTTCGACAATTGTTCTGCTTCTCCTGGAGGGCGTTTCAGTTTGCCCACTAGGTGGCGATGGCACTATAACTTTTCACCTTATACCAAAAGAAGAAGAAAGTCTGAGGAAAAGAAATGTGTTTTAGACCACAAATGGTAACTTAAAAAAATATTTCCTTAAAAGAGTTGAAAAATTCATGCCTGTGTGTTTATAAAAAATATCATTTAGTCAGCAGTATATGTTTAGGTCAACTGAGCGTTAGCATTTGCCGTCCTATGGGAAATTCCATTATACATTAGCATCAAGCTAGCCGACTCTAGCATTATGCGTTAAATTGATCTCTACTTTTACAGATAGATTATTGATCTTTTAAGCTTAGATTGGTTCAAATCGATAAATCGATTTGATCAACCCAGCCCTAGATGTTAACGTGCGTCATCGTGTTGGCACATCACCTTAAATATAAGAAGACATTTTTATTTTTAAAGTACAACGGAAGTTTCCATTTTGAAACTTGGACCTGGTTCCTGTTTCTCCAACTTTTTGCCGTGACATTGATCCATCGACGCACTGGAAATGGAACTCCTGCATTAAGGTTATGTTGTGAAGGGACAGATGTCTGACGCAAACACAACCGAGGCAACGTAAACATTCCAATTAATTGCTGAAAGTTACATTTTTTTCTGTCAAGACGCAACGCAGATGAACCAGTGTTGATCAGGTTTTAGGATCTCTTCACAGCACACCAGTTGGACTGTGTCAGTCTGTCAGACCTTTAAGTACAGCTTTTTTGATAGCTGTGTTGAACCTGGAAAGTGGTGCTGTGAGAGCAAATCATGACACATCTCGCCAACAGAGAGCATAACCACAGCCAGCAATTCTATAAGCGTATATGATAGCTGTGACTGGCAGTGATGGTATAAAACAGTTATGCTACAAGTAGGCCATTTTTCAAAGCGTCAAAACATTGTTCTTCTTTTTACGACTTTGTCATTGCTTTTAAACCCCCCCCCCAAAAAAACTTGTTCTACTCCTCCATAGATGAAGACTTTAGACTCAGACTTATGTCAAACTTTTACATGCAGAGACTTGAGATTTGGAACTTGAGAACAGTGTTCATTTGATTATTCTCACAGTGCAGAAACTGACTTTCTGTTACTGTTTCCCCACAAATTCCTTAAAAGTAGTTTAATAATAATTTGGGACAATAACATAATTATGTTCAATGTAAGTTTTTACACCTCAACTTCAATTGAAAGGCTTCAGACTTGACTTGCAAAAAGGACTTGCAAGTATCTCTACAGCACTCCAGGATATTGTCGTGATTCGTGGGGCTTCATGTGTAGTCAGTGTGTGATGCAAAACCCTTTTGGCTCTGCCTGCAGCACAACGTCAAGTCCCAATAGAACATGGCAATGGGTTTTACAGTAGATTATCAAGTCTCAGTGTTTTGAAAAGGATTTTAACATTGAACATAACCGAGATGTGTCAATGTCAGAGTTAAAGAATATTGGAGCGTCACAAAAACTTGCATTGTTTTGTACAACCAGTGTATGCATGTACAATGACATACTTTAAAAAAAAAGAGTTCAGACTGGTGCATTCTGCCCCAATATAAGAAGATATCATGCAAACAATAATGTCTTTTCAAAACGTAGTACAAGAAAGGTTGCCTCTGAGGGATCAAAACCGGATGCCAGAAGATGGAGGAAGGGTCGGGGTTAGTTGAGTCTGAACTGGCATTCCTAAGAAAGTGTGGTGATTTACCTGAGCCACCCCTGTGACAGTAATAGCTACACCCTCCGCTGTCTCTACATCCTCACACTTGGGCTGCAGGGTCATAATCTCAAGCGTTATCCTGTGAAGAGTGTGGAAAAATATAAAACAAAAAGTGACATGTTTGCAGGGAGAGAAAATGAGGGAAAGGAACAGAACACAAGGTAAAACAAAAGGGAGAAAAAATAAATCAAGACAAAGTGAAACCATTCACCCAAGGACTCCAGATCACTAGAAACAGAGCAATGTTAGAGCCTACTCAATGTTCAGAAGTCTTCAGATACCCAAGGGACTTTAAAACCCAACTCACTGGTCTTAGGATCCTTCAGATCCATATTTTGATCTTTTGTGTAAATTTACTCAAAGTCCCAGCTTAAAAAACCTTCAGAGCGGAGCTGAATGAGAAGAGCGGAGTGACACACGCCTGACTTTGACTGCAAAAGGAAGAATCAGAAAGCATAGAGGACGGGAGCACACACAGTTACTATTAGTTTATTAGTTGCACCATTTTCTTTAGTCTTCTTGGCTTTGAGCACCAGCCACTGCTGATTTTTTTGGTTTTTCTTTCTTGTATGTGCATTACCTGAGCCACCCCTGTCACAGCCAGGGGAACACCCTCCGAGGTTTCGATATTCTCACAGCGACAGAGGATGGTCATAACCTCCAGAGACATTCTATGCAGGCAGCGGGAATAGCAAAGGCAAAACAGTAAGTTGGACAACAGCTGTTAGCAATGTCAGCAACCAACAGCGAGAAGAAAAGGAAAGAGAGAGATGGCAAAAGAAGACACCCGAGCTTCTGCCTAACCGGTTTCACCACAAGAGACTGGTGTGTTTTTATATGTGCTGCTAGTAAGACCTGTAGCAACACGTTGGTCACGTTCATTGAAAATGGATTTTCCTACAACTACATTTGTACAGAGATTACAAAGGAATGTCCATTCAAATAACAACCTTTGTGTGTTAAAAGTACTAGAGACTGACTGCTTTTTTTTTCTGAGATTGTATTTCAGAGCTGATGACAGAGACGCCACTGCTCTTTCTTTGTAGACATAAAGTCGAATGAGGCTTATGGTGCTTGATGGAGACGGGCAGCGGCTTGAGTGACTCTGCTTTAAGAGCTCCACATTCCTCACTTTCCTTGAGGGCTCAATCAGTGGGTCAGGCCTGCACATTAAGATGATTACTGCGTCATAAACAGGAAACCACACTCCCTCCCCACAGCAGCTGGACAGAGCACTCGCTTGTGCATGCAGAGCTTTTAGTAAAGATGGGCTTTATTCTGAGAAGTCACCAGAGCAGTGGTACCCAACCTCTGAGCCGGTCTGTAAGATCTCTTGGTAATGAGTCACAGAAAAAAAAACCATAACTTACTTTTTTTCTGGCTTTATCAATCATCTAATTCTGTATAATTGTGAATATACTGGATTCTCTCGATTACATCAGTCTATGACTCACTCTAATGAATGTCAAGATGTCCGTCTTGGTCACATGACTTAAAGTCCCACTCCGAATATCTTTTGATTTATTGTAAAAGCGTTCCCAGTGGGCTTTTAATTATAAGTATGCTGTTTTTAGCAAAATCAAAAAAACTGTGTCCTTTTCTGTGGCATAATTTCTGCAGTGTGACAGTAATTTATGAGGAGTTTGCATCAGAGTTATGGGTGGGGCAAGCCTGCCTCCATTTCCCATCATCCATCTGGAGCATGGATCCAGTCATTTACAGGTGTATGCATCAGGATGGAGCAGAGCAGGGAGCTGCTACAAGATTTTTTAAAAGAGATTTTTTTTCATCTGCTCCTGATTCACAACTATTGTCTGTAACATTAGCACTAAATGGAATTCCCCAAGATAGCAAAGCTAAAAACAACGAATGTCTTTGATACATTTCTTTGTGCAGAAAACTATGGTTTTGACTTCAAAGTGAAAAAAATCTGAATTCAGCAAACAAAACCAGGAATCTTTAAGCGAAATATGGATTTATTTCAACAGTTGTTCAAACAAACCAAACCCACTCTGCATAACATGCAATAACTGACTCTCTAATGTTATGAGTATGCTGTTAATAAAGTTACAAATTAAATATTATTATTATGTTAAGAAAATATGTCATTATTATTTCATTTTGTTGCATTTATTTGCCACACTTCAAAAGTTGGACAAAGCTTAAGTTGGGAGTTTTTGGCCTCTACTGTGAGAGCTAACAGTAATTAAAGTCAAATGAAAATGTACATCACATTTTAAGGAGTCCTACACAAATCTAGTTACAGAATAAACTTTAAAAGGGCTGTAGATGTTTTACATAGGATGAAGATTCAATTTGAAAAAGTTTCCGATATGTGAAAACCTTTTAATCCAGACATTTAGGAATTTTTCTGCTGAAAAGATTTAAGAAGATTTAACATATAAACATTCCTCTGTGTTTAAGATAAATACATGCCTTAAATGAATTTTCACAAATCAGGAATGACTTTTTGTCTTTAAAATATCTACAGTTTCAAACTCTTAATGCACAAGATTTGAGGTTGGATAATTTCACCATAAAGAACAGATTTTCCGGAAAGCGGAGGTTAACAGAAATAAGATGCCAATTTCAGCCTCACAATGAAAATATTGTCTGACATTAAACAGGTCCATGGCATACTAAAGATTGGGAACCACTGCTCTAGAGGAAGTACAGGATGATGTTGGAACTGCATGAAGATTATTTACAATTAAAGCAGAAACGGCAGAACCTAGGAAAAAGTCTATCTCAAAGTGAAAACAAAATAAAATGTGCTGTTTTGATCCAGCTTCAAATCTCCAATAAACTCATGACTAATGAGGTTAGTACAAAGAAGAGGAATTAAAAGCTAACAAAAGGCTAAGATCAATACCAGTGAAGAACAAACAGATTACAAAACCAGCAACAAAGAGCCAGGCAAACAAATAAGGCATTTAAAACCAGGACTTAAAGAAACAATACATTCACATGCAGTATTTACCAGAACTTTAAAAATGTCTTAGACTAGAAAACACAGAGTGAAAACTTCCCTCACACTTTTGCTGAATTCATTGGGGTTTATATTCAATCGGACATGAAAAAGAGCAACTAAAAGCCGATTACAAGCCTGTCTGTTTCACTGCATGCAATTGTAGACAGGACACTGTGTACCACTTGGAGGGCTTATGAGAATATATAGAGGTACATTAACCTGAGCAGAATTTCGCCTTACATGGGATTTATTTACATAGGTTCTGTTTCCTAAATGGTACCAGATGGAATTAAATACATAGAATAATATAGATTTAAAAAACATTTTAGAACTGAAAGTCAGACATTCACAACAAAGAGAATCTATTGGTTACAGAGGTTGGCTGGAGCTTTACTTTTTAATACACATAGTGGAGCATTTGTTTACTTAGACGCTTGCTCGTTAGAGCAGCATTAAAGTAAACACATCTGCTATGTTTACACATTGGATAAAAAAATAGAAAAATATTCAATTTTGGCTCTTTTTTCCATCATATTTAGTGTATTTATCAGTCCCATAATGTATAAAAAACACTGCTTAGTCCAAGTCAGCCTTAAAAAAAGAATACACAACATAAAGGGGTTAACAACAAGTAATCAAAACAAGTAATCAACTTTTCTTTATAGTGATTCCTTGGACTTTTAAAAAGGAAAAACAATTGTTCTGTTAGTTTTAGTGTAAATATTTCTGATGTTACAAAAACAAATCCATCTCTGTTTATTTTATTATCTGAAAAATGTTCAAACCAAATTAGTTTTGATTGAAAAATATGAACCGTGAATCATTACCTAATCAAATTGTGTTAAATAATAAATAAAGTCATAAATTAGAGAAAATAAATTGAGCTGATTTTGTATTTAAGCAATGACATCCAGTCCTGTTACAAAGGCGTTTTGACTGCTGCAGACTGGTTACTTCTTTAATTTTGAAAACCCACAAAAACCAAACATCTACTTTTGGGAAAGCTTCGTCATGGAAGCAACAGCAAAATGCTGTAATTTTGTTTACAGATATTTTTTTTCTTTCTTAAAATTAAAGAGTACAGAATTTTCTGATGACATACAGTGGTTTGACGTGCTGCTTTTTGCCATAATGCTTTTTATCCAATAAATAACTTTGTTTCTGAGAACTAGTGAACATTTTAGTATATAATAAGTTCATTCATTTTTAAATAGAACATAAAGGTTTATACCTTCTGCTGAAAATAATGTATTTTTTTAAAGCTGGATTAAGAAATCAACAAGCCTATCAAGTTTTACAAGATCATAACAAACAACATGGAAAACAACTTATAAGGGTTAAGCTGAAAACATGCCAAATATAACAGGCGCCTCACACTAAATATTTTTAAATATTTCAGCAAAAATGAAAAAAAAAGTATAACTATTGGTGGTTAGCTCAGGGTCCCAACAACTGCAATAATACCTTGGTTGTACCAGAGTTTTGTTTGTCTCATTTTCAGGTCTTAAGTAGAATGTTTCTGGAGCTACAAAGTTGTAAGTAAGTCCTGAGAGTTTAAGGATTTTCAGGTTAAGTTGCAATAAAAATTTTGCTTTTAATATATAGTAAAATCTGGAGCATTCTTGAAAATGATCTGCCTGAGAGTAAGAACACACTTAAACAAGTGGCTTGAAGCCAAACAGGTCTTACCTTTGGATGTCAGAGATGAGCCACCATGCCCAAGCCCAGCCTCCCACGACATACGTTTTTTGATCTGAACCACAGCAGCCACCTACGCACAGAGTTCACGTCAGACAATCCATGCAACACCAGGCCAAATCTATTACTACAGACTAGTTAGAACTTCAGAATCTTAAAGTAAAACAGATCTACTCCAGCGGCAAAAGTTGAAATATGTCTTTTAAAAAGGATTCATCACTCATTCCTTTGTACATTCTTTAAACACTTTTTTAATGATGATCATGTGCTGTTTAGTCATAAAAAAAAAAATCCCACAGCACTTTCGTTTTGCACTCACAGTGATTGGTTTTCCTCTGCTGCCTTTGAACCTTCAACACATTGAAGCTGCACTTCTGAGTTTCTATGCAAACTTGCTGCTCTATGTGGTTTACATAGCAATGTGATTGGATTCGACAGTTTGACACATACATTTTTTTTACCATTTCTTTTGAAAGCCACGTTTTTGAGGAAGAAAGCTGGAGCTATGTTGAAATGTGAGATTTTGGAGACTACAGATAGACTGATAATTGGCCTTACCCCTTGTGCCGAAACATGCCTCATCCTTTTCTTAGTCTCAGTTTGACTCGTGTACTCCAGAGGCTTTTATGTCACATTCTCAGCTGTCACATGTTAAGTGACATGGAGGTGGGGGGGGGCATTCAGACTATCTTTACGAAACACAAGTCACTCTACAACACAAGCACTTACTTTATGCCAAATTAAGAATATAAAATTTCACTTTTGTTTGTTTTAAAGCAAAATACTCAGATTTACGGATGGAAACTTTGTCTAAAAGTTATGTAAAACTGCCAAAAAAAAAGCCATTACATCCAGAAAAACTGAGTGACACTTGCAAATTTAGTCTTGGCCTAGTTCACCATATAAACCATAGGCTTATGTACTGATATGGATTTTAATAAAAGAATGTTAGTGGAATTCAAGGAAAATAATGCTGGTCAAATGCCAACTGAGGACCGAGATTTAGATGCACCACTACCACCAGTGAAAAAATGTCTTAAGGACAGGGAATATGTAGATAGAAACCTTGTTGTCGAAGTGCAACAATTAATCGATTAATTGATGACTCAATTCATCCAACCAGATCAGGGGTAGGGAACCCTGGTCCTGGAGAGCCGCCTTCCTGCGTGTTTTCCAATATACTCTGCTCTGGCATGTTCTTATTGGCTGGACACACTTGAACCAGTCCCTACTCATAACTGATTACCTGGTATACTGGAAAACATGCAGGAAGGCAGATCTCGAGGACCAGGGTTCCCTACCCCTGAACCAGATTGATCTGTCTGAGGCGAGTTGTTATTCAATGAAATTGGCCTATATACCATTATAACATTTTTTCTAAATTAAATAAACCGATTCATATTTGGTCTTCGAAAACATAATTTAGATTGAGACATGGTAAATGTATTTTACTATAACGTAAAAACAACCACGGTCTACCACAGCAGACGACACACATGTGATGACAACAAAAACTGATCAACCATCATTCCAGTCCAATGTGTGGAAACACTTTGAATTTAGCAAAGACATGTCACTGTATGGTAGAATGTTCTAATAATGTATTATTTTGATGTGGAAAAACGACATTGGGCTGAAATTTATCAAACTAAAATGTGAATGGATTTGACATTAATTCTTAATTACTTGTTTGCTTGTACACATATTTCATTTACACTTGTTTATCTCGAAGAATTACAGAAATCTTGAAAACTTCTCCTGCACCGTCTTATCTCTGAGTCCCACTGGTGGAAGTTTTGGACAAAGATGTCCTCGATTCAATATATTTCAGTGAATCATATCACATCGAATCGTTCAAAATAAACCAATATCAACTATGAATCAGATCGGTCACCACAAATTATGATACGAGTCAAACTTTAACACCCATCATTTGTAGACTTTAGGCCTTCTAAAAAGCATATTTACAGAAGTATACCTGAATTAACTTTCACTACAATGTTAAAGTGCAATTTGAACAGCTGATTTTCAAAACACGTGAAAATTTGTACGATAAATATTATATATTTGGGTAAATGCAGTGACATAATCAGTGACCCGTTGCAATGAATTCAAGACACTTGAATTTGTTATAACATTTCAACGTCAAAAGAAACCTGAAGTGACGGCTGCAAACTGTGCAGTCCTTCCACGACTCAGCCCAGGACACGGACACTCCCCTGTTAATTCAATTTACTCCTGTTGCAAAGCACCACCATATTGATGCTCAACAGAACCAACATGAAACAGAAAAATACGCTTAATACTAAAGCAAATACATTTTTGCCATTTCATTTTACTAACCCGAATGGTATATTCCAAACCGGACAAATTAAATGTAGCATCTATATCAAAATGTCAGATCTCAACAAACTTAAAACTGTTTAATTGAACCGTAAAATCAGCACAGAAACAAATGCGATATAATAATAAAAAATAATAATAGTAGTAGTAAATGTAGGTTTTACCGAGATGTTGGCCCCTTCAGTTGATAATTAGATCGCCTGTTCCCTGACGGCGTAATGCAAATGATAATTTATATTATTTATGCGGCAAAAATACACATATTCCTGGCACATGTCTGGTCAAAACTGCATAAATAGTTATATTTCTAGAAGATGAAAAGGATTTAATTGAGTAAATGATGTTTTATCCGCTTGTCGTAGATGGTCCCATGTTTACACTCCTATGAGGGTAGAGCGCCGAGAAAAGAAGAACACAACGTCCAAACAAACCCTAAGCTTACCTGAAACTACAAGGGCCTCGTTCGGTCCCACGGTATGGCAGTTTCCCATTCTATCAAACGAAGAGTGTGTTCAAAACATACAAAACTGCTTTCTTTCACAGACTTTTCTTTCTCCCTTTTAAGTAATGGTTTCCCTCCTCACGCCCCTCTCATCGACAGATTCTTTCCTTTCCTTTTTTTCCAAAATGGAGAGTGGTGACGATTGAAAAAAAGAGTATCGTAGTCAGGAGACACTACTTCCGTTTTGATTTTTCAAATTAAAACCAGTCATCTGAATGTGCTGTCATGAAATTAGCCATACTTGTGTTTTATTTTGAAAAGTTAAAACAATTGCTTCCTCTAGTGGTTTACCGCGCCTTGACTTCCTTAAAGACCACTCCTCTGCTCAACCCTTCCCGGTCCCTGACTTCTATCCGCTTCTGATGAAAAACATAAAGAGGGCGTGGAAGTTCAACATTATTTGTACGCAAAGGAAGGAAATGATGCAGGTCATTTCCCAAAAGCCAGCACTTTAGGAATCGTCTTAAAGAGCATTTGTTTAATTTATTTGGAGCAAGGCATCCAGCACCGTTTAATTTTAAAATTAGGAGGTGGTTGCTCAGAAATTAGTCTGACCTTCACCTTCCTCACAAAGGATACAGCTATGACGACCTTATACACTAGAGTTTTTTTTTCGATTTAGCCAACTTTTCTAATAGTTAATAGATTTTAATTACCTAAATGTCAGATTTTACTATACAATGTACCTTGTGGGATTTAAAAGCATTTCTGACTGTTTAAAAAATATGAACGTTAAAAATAAATGCCAAATATGAATGTAAATCAAAAGGTAATATCTAAATATTCAAGGTAAATGTAAATAACTTTTTTTTTTATCAAAATGTTATCTAAATGCTTAAAATAAATGTAAAATCTGAATTTCAAAGTCCCACTCAAACTCGTATTTATTGTAAAAGCATTCTCAGTTTTCTTTTAAGATGATTGTTATTTCTAGATAAACTCAAAACGTTTGTCTTTTTTTTAGACTTTTTTTTTTTTTGTTGTTTTTTGCAAAGCAGCTATGGTTCATAAATATTTTCCAATAAGTTGTGGGTGGGATTGTTATTGTGGAAGTACACTTCTGCTGAAATCCCATCATCCCTTCATTTAGACTCTTACCACTAGGTTACAGCCCCTCACAAAACCCATGCTAAGATTTATATAACAAAATGTATTGTTTTGCAGAAAATCAAAGTTAACAAAGTGACTATATTTGGTTCCTTCTTTTTAAATACATTAAGTGTACCGGTATATTTAAAGTACACAACAAAATCACCTACAAAGTGAAAGGAACATGTCCTTTTCAAATTAAAACGTCACTTTTAGAACATGTGTTGACATAGACTTTTTCTAAATGAATTGAACAACAATAAGTACATGACAAAGGGGTGTAACATAAGTAACATGACTTTATTAAGTGTGTATAGTACAACTTTGAAATGTAATGTAATGGAACTACAACTTTATACACTCCTTAAAATACAGAACAATTATCAAGGATAGGACTAGTCACTCATGGAAACAAATGAAGCAGTTAAGCTCACTATGAAGGTGGACTCTGAAGACCCTGCAGACCTCGTTTGACATCCTGATGTTTCCCTTTCTACTGCAAAGATTTGCAGGTTTGGCAGTTAGCATATGCAGGGGCTTTAAAGAGGATACTGGTCAAAGCGCACAGCCTCATGTGGTGTGGTATCTGTGGTGGGGGTTGTCTAAAAATTACAGTGTGAAACAGTAAAAAAAGGCTCACAAACTGGTAATAATCGCAATTTTTAAATATATTTCTTAAAATTGGTTAAAACTATCCACAAATCCCTTTATAGTAATAAAAAAAACCTTTGGCAGCATTAGAACTAAATTTCCTTCGTTGTATTTCCTTTTTTGTCAAGAATATCATAAGCGTGTACTGTTAGGTGCACATTGTGTCTATAAATAATCACTTCTTATGAAGTCTCAATATTAGGTGAGCTGATCAAAAATACTTTTTTATTGCTGGTACCAATAATTTCAACAGGTCATCCACAATAAACAAATATGTCATCAATAAACACAACTATTCATCTATAAACTGTTTGGGTTAAACCAACTTACCATGATTAGCTTAGAAGAAATGTACAGTGAGCTTGACCCTATGGATGAAAGAATAAAGTTCAAATAACTCCAGGTCTCTTCTCATTGGCCGAATGCTACAGCCACATGAGATCTGTGTTAAAGCATAATCTTTTCTTAGTGGCTAAGCAAAGATCGCATAGTTTTAGTCATTTAGAAAGTGTGGGGTAGCGATCAAATATCGTCACTTGCCTACTTAAAGACCACTATGAGGAGACTGGCCTCTAATAACAGAACCTCTAAAAATACTTTATTTTAGAAGGTGTGAATTGATCAGTTATTTTTCATGTCAGATCTAAACAACAGGGATTGGGTAGTACTTTATGCATAATAAACTCAATAAAGCACCATACAAAACTGAAATGGTAGTTATCAAAATTACAGAATGCTACTATAATTTTGTCACAAACCTATTGCCTTTGTTCCACATTATTTGATTGCACTGATATTTAGGATATCACGCAAGTCCCCATTTTGGTAGTAAATTTCACTAACATTATTGCAAAAAAATTAGAGATGTATTTGGCGTGAATCTGCCAATTAGTGAACAATTTAAGACCCAGTCACAGTGGCGAGGACAACTTTAGATGTTCATTGGCTTTATTTTCTTGTCTTCTGTTCTGATGTTTGTGGGCAACTGAATAAACCCTTAAAGTAAGCTTCCTCTTGTGCTATCTTAGGTCTGTTTACAGCACACTGAACTTTTTTTTTCCAACGATTTTTGATTATCACTTGTGTCCGTGGCAGACATGAAATCCTGTCCACCATTCATCCACATTTGTCATGGGATGAATAACACATCAATGTAAGGCTTAGGTCATCTGGACCCCATAAGATAGCACAAGGGTTTAGCTTATTTACCCATTCTTGTCATATTTGATACACACCTGTCTCATAGCATAATCATAACTTTCCTCATGAACTCATTGAATATGACTTGGTCCATGTTTTCTGTCCTTTAGTTCATCATCCTTCCACTAGGGGCAGTAGAAAGGCTGTTTTTGTTCATTTCAAAATGGCTGCCCCCTAGAAATTTTAGCCAGGAAAAATTTGGCTAATCTTCTAAACTTTATGAAGAGAATAACTCATCTATTATTATTCTGTTTTTAAAGACTACTTGCTGTATTAAAATAATACAAAATGTAGTGATAAAAAAATCTTTATAATACAGTTACACCATATGTTAAAAGTCTGCATATTTTTGAGATAGTGAGTGAATACGGTGCCTTTTCTTTCCTGACTATCGAAGGGTTCGTATACTAAATTAAGTTTTTTTCTTTATTTTATTGTTTTTTATACTTTTTACTTCTATTAACAAAATTATTTGCACATTTTGCTTATTTTAACCCAACTGTTTGGATCATAAGGAGTGCATGGAGCTTCAAACCTGATGAAACCAGTTAGGGGGCGCTTCAGATATTCCAATTGAGTAATTTTCTACTGAATAAAAAATATATAAATTGTTTTTCTGGCAGTAACAGGGGAGTAGTGTTAGCCCCTTAAAATGTATATAGCTTTATTGTAAAGATGACCATCAAGTGTTATGATTATGAAGAGGTGCTCTTTTTCTCCCAAAAGATTGGCCTGAAACCCACACTGGGAACATCCTTGGGGATATATATGTATTGTGTACATCTAACTGGGCGTCGTTCATCTTGGTGACAACCCAGAGTGCCCTGTACAACTTTTTTTTTAAAGGACAGAATTCCAATTTGTTTTTTACTTTGTTCCTTATCAATAAATATGCAGAGGTTAGCAAGCAACCTTACATTATTCATGTCAAAAAAGCTTGCAAATCACTTAATATATCATGATTGATACTGTCTATATCTCTTCAAAAAAATATATTGCAATTTTTGCAACATATATATATATATATAATATATTGCAAAAAAAAATACAACTATAGATATATAACTTCTAGAGCCAGTGCCAGAAACTTAATATTAATGCTTTACATTTAAACTGTAGAAATTGAAACATTAGAAATGTGGTTATTTGTAACTAAGTCATGTAAAATCTGAAAGATTTCTAAGCAACTGTGTACAGACATCTAACAAGTTATGAGCCAAGCATCAATAACATTTGTGAAACAGATCTATGAAAAAACCATAGACTGTCAAAATTATTCTATATACAGTCTATGCACCCTCCCCAATAAAAGTTTCTCAAAAGCCAAATCTGTCCGGATGCTGTGCTCTTCATTCTGTAAATATTCATAAAGTACATTTATTACAACATTTTGTGTCTCCACTTTCTTTGTTTTTAGTTTAATAAATGTTTTATAACTTTTGAAGTGCTTGTAGTCAAACAACCATTTGAGGGCGCCGTTGTGCTGTGTAAAAGGGCTTTATACAGGTATTCTTTGGTTCCAAAGGTCATTTTTGAGGATACTGTTTAATCCTGTGGTTCATTGAGTAGGATCAATTCACAAAACTCAGCCCTCAAAATAGTTTGAATTCCCTTAGTTTTACACATGTATGGTAATCATTTGACCTGACCAACATCGGTGATATTTTTATTGGTAAATCAAGAAAATAAACAAATAGAAAGGGAAAGTGTGTGACATTAAGCCTAAACACTAGAGAAGAACTTGGAGATGAACCATCACCTCACATCACCAGAGTGTAAATGGATGGATGACGGGAAGTGAGGGGAAGGCTTCCTCCACGCCATCGCCACAACGTAGAGGTAAATTGCTAATGAACTCCTGCCGCTCTGTAGAAACGATGCCCTAGAAATATGACAGGTTTTTCGATTTTGCCTAAAAACTGCATACTAGCTCAAAGGATGAAGACTGCAGCTGACATTCAGCCACTGCTCCATGAAAGTTAAGATGAGAGGCGACTGATAACAAACAAGGTTTGATTTGTGTTGGTAAAAAGTTCCTAAACACAGCACTCAGTTTGTTTGGCAATGCCCTAATTTCTTCTTCTGTTGAGAGTTGCATCTTTGACCTCCTGTTTTCTTCTCTATTACATGTGGGTATTTATACTAGAAGAATCTATATTACATGAAAGTTTTTGAATATGTTATACTTAAATAGCAATACAATTGATAAATGTATTTCTATTTTAACCCACATGGAGCTCCAGACCAGTTGAAACCAGTTAGTGGAGCTTCAAGGACCTAATCATTACTTTTCCACTGAAAAACAAAGTCATAAATTTCCTTGCTACCAGAACTTCAAACTTTATTTATTTGTATAGCACCTTTCATTCATACAAAACAAAACTCGAAGCATTTAACATAGAAGCAAACCAAATACACATTAAACACGCAGAGAATTAAAAAAACAAAAAACAAACAAAAGCACACAAAGAAAACAAGACATTTAAAAGATAAAATAAAATAAGGTACCCCTCCCTCCCCAGTTCCTCCCAAAACCCATCCAGTTCCCCCAAACATGATACTTGAAAACATAACCGAATTAAGACTTAAGATCTGCTGATTTAAGGAAATAGTCTGGCAAAGTAATGCTTTGGAGAAGCGATATTGCAGGGATCCATTAATCCCATTTGACCGTAATGGTGGAACGAGGCCTCACCATGTGTTTTGGTCCTAACTTTGGGGACAACTAAGAGGCCAATGCTGGAGGACCTCAGGGTCCATGAGCAGATCGTTGAGATAAGAAGGCCCAAGACCATAAAAAACATTTATAAACCATTAAAAGAATCTAAGAATTAATCCTTAAACGCACAGGGAGCCAAATCAGTGATTTTAAAACTGGTGTAATGTGCTCCCGGCCCCTGGTCCTCGTCAGAACTCGTGCCGCCGAGTTCTGTAATAATTGTAAGTTTGAAAGAGATTTTTGAGGTAAACCAGAGAGCAGGGCATTACAGTGATCTAAACGACTAAAAATAAAAGCATGCATCAGCACCTCTGTGCTGGCAGGAGAGAGGATGTTTTTAAGATGATTAAAACCCTGTCTTAACAACATTTTTAATGTGTGGATTAAAATTCAGCTCTGAGTCAAAAAGTACGCCCAAATTTCTCACACAGTGAGAACGAGAAGCTTTAAAATTATTGAGCTTCGGTAAATTCTTTTCTCTCTTGTCTTCAGGACAGATGATTAAAACTTCTGTTTTGTCCTGGTTGAGCTGTAAGTTCTCTGCCATCCATGACTTAATGTCTAAAATACAATTTAAAAGAGTGTTTAGAGGTTCAAGGTCATCAGGAGACACAGCGATGTAAAGCTGGGTATGATCAGCGTAGCTGTGAAAGCAAATACTGTGTCTCCTGATGATATCCTCAAGAGGCAACATGTATCAAAAGTATGGGACCTAGAATTGACCCTTGGGGAACCCCACAACTTATTTTGTAGATTCTTGAGGAGAATGTATCCAAACTTACATAAAAATGTCGATCTGTGAGATATGAGTGGAACCAGTTAAGAACAGTTCCTGAGAGGCCAACCCAACTCCTAAGTTCGTCAAGTAAAATCTGGAGAAGCAGGACCACTCAACGCTAGGTTTCTTCTGTCCTTGAGGACTATATTTATGGAGTTCATTTTACAAGGATTTGCCTGTAATGGCGATGATCAAGAGTACTCTCTGCAACTCTGATCCAACTTTTATTAAAAGGACTAAATTTTAATTGAGTTTAATGGTCACTTTCTTCCTCATCAACAAACACACCAGAGGTGAGCGGGTGTAGCTAGGGCTGGGTTGATAAATTGGTTAATCAATCTGAATCAATCTAAGCTTTATAGATCAATAATTGATCCATAAAGTAGAGATAGATTTAACACATAAGGCTAAAGTCCACTGGCTCGATGCTAACGTATAATGGGATTTTCCATAGAGCGGCTAATGCTAACACTCGGTCGACCTAAGCATACATTGGTGACTGAATGAATATCTTTATATACTCACAGGCATGAATTTTCCAAACTGTTTAAAGCTCGCTCTTATGGACTCCAACAAACAGACCTACTTTGGTGTCCAACACAGTTCA
>NC_050525.1:8551456-8553569 GCF_002922805.2 Oryzias melastigma
CTGAACTAGAGACTAAAATCACTGAACTAGAGACTAAAATTACTGTACTAGAGACTGAAATCACTAAACTAGAGGAGACTGAAATCACTGAACTAGAGACTAAAATCACTGAACTAGAGACTGAAGTCACTGAACTAGAGACTAAAATCACTGACTAGAGACTAAAATCACTGTACTAGAGACTGAAATGTCTGAACTCGAGGAGACTGAAATGACTGAACTAGAGACTAAAATCACTGAACTAGAGACTAAAATCACTGAACTAGAGACTGAAATCACTGAACTAGAGACTGAAATCACTGTACTAGAGACTAGAATCACTCACTAGAGACTAAAATCACTGAACTAGAGACTAAAATTACTTAACTAGAGGCTGAAATCACTGAACTAGAGACTAAAATCACTGAACTAGAGACTGAAATCACTGAACTAGAGACTGAAATCACTGACTACAGACCAAAATCACTGACTAGAGACTAAAATCACTGACTAGAGACTGAAATCACTGTACTAGAGACTAGAATCACTCACTAGAGACTAAAATTACTGAACTAGAGACTAAAATCACTGAACTAGAGGCTGAAATCACTGAACTAGAGACTAAAATCACTGAACTAGAGACTGAAATCACTGACTACAGACCAAAATCACTGACTAGAGACTAAAATCACGGAACTAGAGACTGAAATCACTGACTAGAGGAGACTGAAATCACTGAACTAGAGACTAAAATCACTGAACTAGAGACTGAAATCACTGAACTAGAGACTGAAATCACTGACTAGAGGAGACTGGAATCACTGAACTAGAGACTAAAATCACTGACTAGAGACTGAAATCACTGACTAGAGACTAAAATCACTGAGCTAGAGACTGAAATCACTGAACTAGAGACTGAAATCACTGACTAGAGGAGACTGAAATCACTGAACTAGAGACTAAAATCACTGACTAGAGACTGAAATCACTGAACTAGAGACTGAAATCACTGTACTTGAGACTGAAATCACTGACTAGAGACTGAAATCACTGACTAGAGGAGACTGACTCTACTTCAGTCTTCCGAGCTTTCTTTGTTTTTTCAGAAGGGACAGAAGATGAACGACATGTTCAATTGAATTGTCACAAGAACTCTTGTGAGGCCTTCCTCTCTACTCTTCTGTATCTTTGGAACTTCACAGTTAAAAACTGCATCTTATTTTAGATTCAAGTGGAAGTTCACCTTTTGTTGAAGGTGCAAACATTTGAACAAATGAACACAATCTTCACTGCAGTAACTTGTATCTGCTGTTTACAGAGTTGTGTTTCAAGCTTGTCAAGATAATGTGAGCAAGTGTCATTAGTTAGATCTAGTGAATGTTTAAATTGTACCATTGCATTGGCTTCTAATGTTTTAAAGACTTAAAACATTTTCATAGTTTTTCTGAATTAAAACAAAATCAAAAATGTGACAGATAATTTTATATTTTTGGTATATGTTGGTTCCATCACTAAACGGTTTATTTGAACTTCTGTGTGTTTTGTTTCATATTTTATTTGAAATGTATCTTTAAATGGTTCAGTTTTAAAGCCACGTACCTCAACACAAGACACTTGTTTCTTGTTAGAGAACATTTTTTGCTTGCTGGTCTCCTGTTCTAATGTTAAGTCTGTAAGGTTTATTAATATTTTATTTGCATTTTATGCACTGAACCTTTTAAACAAAGTGATTCAGAACAAACATTCAAGTTTTTCAGTTATAATTGGACACATTTACACTATTAAGTAAAGTCATGTTGTGATGATGTACTAACTGTCTTGGTACTGTTCTGCATTTGAAATTAGTTGCTGCATAGGCTGGTCTGTTTTATAGATTAAAGGAGCTAATTAATCTTAAAATTTTGGGGGTGGCCAGTCAGTCCACTGCCAGTCTGTGTTTGTACCACTGCTTACAGCGTCTGTTTAGCAGCTGACAGACACATTGATTTGGTTGTGTTCACGTCAACCTCTTGTTGGTGTTACCCTGGAGGAGCTCTTACACCGATGAAGCAGTGCTCTGGCAGTGGAGTGGCAGTGGAATGGACTCCGACGTCTGGATCACTGCTGTTCCACAAACATGCATTTATCCATCAAT
>NC_050525.1:8553710-8556255 GCF_002922805.2 Oryzias melastigma
AGAGGAAAAAAATCTAAACTCTTCCCCTTAAATAGAGTTGTACAAGTGCAGAAACAAGCTGATTAAAAACAAAAGAAGTGGAAGTTAAAGCGTCATCAGTCATCACACCTCTATACTTCATATTTGAAGCCCAATGAGGCAAATTTCCTTTGTGATATTGGGCTATATAAATAAAACTGAATTGAATTAAATATTTGACCCCTCCCCAGGGGGGGCAGTGAGCTACAGACCCACTCAGGCTCTAGTTCACTATTTTTTAAAACGTTCTCTTCACAAAGCAGCTTGAAGCTTAACTTTGTTAAGCTGAACTACCAAAACAGAATATGATCATTTAACCCTTTAACACCTGAGGCGTTGTCAGTGACGCTCAAACACAAAATCTTAAACACACTGTAACTTTTTAACCATTAGCACGATCATTCCAGTAGATTATGAAGGAGAAAAGTGGCTCGATGACCCTAATAAGATAAAATTAAAAAATAAAAATTAAATCAACCTAGCATTATGGGGCAATGGGTTGAATGATTTGTCAGTACTCCTTTACTTTAAACAAGGAAAGTGATACAAATGTTTATCGTCACGATAGGTTAATTAAACCATCAGTTCAGAGAGAAAGTTCACCTCTTACCACTTGTTTTTGTCCAGATGATCATGCAAAAGTTGTTTTAAAGAAGCCTGTGCAGTGATACAGAACATTTGGGCTGTGTGACCGGAACTTCTTTTTGAGGTGTGCATGTGGTATGGTCTTAACATTTTGAATCCACACCCAGCAGCCAATCAGAATGGAGTATTCACCCAGACCGTGGTGTAAGTCCAAGTAAACAATACTAAATCTCACATGTTTCCTTCTTCTAAACAAATAAACAATTATTTCCCCTTGTTTCTCTGTGAAACACATTCAAGCTCGCTCTCATGGACTCCAACAAACAGACCTACTTTGGTGTCCAACACAGTTTAAAAACTCCCTGAATACATCCTTGAGTTGGTCACACTTTGAAAGCTGTTATTATTAAAGCAAAAAAGCCTTTTGAACAAAAAGTCGTGAGAGCAGAGAAAAGTGTTTTTGCACTTTTTGCGTCTGATTCCGTTCCCCTGAAGTCAGAACAGCTGGAGATTCCTGCAACTGATTGTGAAAAGACGGGAGAGTCTGAATCTAAAAGTGTTTTGTAAAGTTTCTCACGGCGTCCATTCCTCTCACAGATTGACGTTTCCTTCTTTCCTCGGTTGTCTTTGGTCACTGACCTCCCCGTCCTCCTGCTTTCAGATCATCACGGCTCTGGAGGAGGACTGCACGGTTCAGAAGATGCAGCCGGGTTACAGGCTGCAGCAGATCGCCACTGCTGTGGAAAACAAGGTGACCGACCTATGACCCTCAGAGCTCCGCCTGTCCTCCAACATATGCAGTAAGTTTCTCTTTCTGATCCTTCAGAAGTTGGGACTATAAACACTGAAAGAGTGAGATTCAAGCTCCTAAAGGTTTTGTGGGTGGTTCTTAAAAGAGCAGTTGTGGGTCAGTCCTTGGAGAAGCAAAAACATGATTCTGCCTTGGATCTGTTCCCCCAGCAGGAAAGTGGATCAAGAAGGAGTCTCTGAGCCTCTCTGGAAGACTTGTTGGCAGCAGTGCATGTCAGGCCGTGCTTCCGTTAGCACAGCTTCAATCACTGCCAGTTCCTGTGCTGCTGAGTGAATGAAGCTGTGAGGAACAGATGTTACCTTTACACTCTGCTCCACAACTCCTGGGTGGACTGAAACCAGGCCTTGATACAGAGGCCACTGCTCAGACAGCATCCAAAAAGCACTCTTCACAGCCAGTGGGGCTGGGGAAAGGTTGTAGTTAAAGATGCACCTCTGTGGGGGAAGGGGCCCCCCAGGAAATGTTTGCATCAAATCGTGTTTCTGCCACCAAGACAGGAAAGGCGTCCTCTGTGCTCTTCAGGGACTGGAGTCTGGTTGAAGATGGAACATTGAATAATCCTCTGTGAAGCCTTTGACTAAATATGGAGTTTACCCGCCATCATCAAAGACAATGATCTGTAGTCATCAAACAAGTCACATGATTGAGTCAGTAGAGGGTGGGGGAGGGGTAGATATGCATCATGATCCCTGTGTAATGTCATATCCTTGTGTGACATTAGACAAGGATATGACATCACACAGTGCCTGGAAGCTTCTAGAAGGTTCTAGAAGCTTCCGGAAGCTTTCACACACTGTGATATGTCATAGCATCATGATGCCTGTGTGATGTCATATCCTTGTGTGACATCATCGCCTTTGATCTGAAGGTTATAAATAGGACCCAGAAATCAGTCTTTCTCATTGTTCGTTTGGTCCTGACCAGAGAGCAGAACGTTCCCCAGCTACTAGAAGCCTTGCATTCCAGTCAAGTACCTTCGACTTATACTGAGGAACACGCAGTTTTTTTTGACACTACAAAAACTGCATCTACACTGTTTACTTTTAACAAGAACATTTTAAAGATTTTCATCACATTACAGAAAGTCCGTATTTAAAATGTTCTCGTCCTCTTGGAGTGGTTCTGTGGTTG
>NC_050525.1:8556425-8556954 GCF_002922805.2 Oryzias melastigma
GAAAAGAGGGAGAGAGGATTCCTCAAATGTGCAAGATCAGCCACACAGCAAACGGGTTCGACTTGGACCTACAAAAAATCCTGAGCCCGTTGTCAATTCCCAAATACCTCGCCCATCCTCTGAGCCTGACACTTTGGGAACATGGCTGTGTCTACAAAGTATTAGAGGAGGCCTGAACTATCGGAGGAGATACAACCCCGACTGCTCTGTGCCACCTGTTTCTACAAACACAACTAATGCTAAAGTTGTAAAGAAGCAGAAAAAAAGGACTAAAAACTCTGATATGGCACCAGAAATCCCAAAAGAATCCCCAGCATTAGGGCAGAATCATCCACAGCCCCTAACTGACCCCATCCAGGAGTCTTTTACACAGACTGTCTCTGAAGACATAAATGTGAAAGATTTACTGGACTCTGTAACTCCTGCTGCATTTGAGGACATCACAGATATTCTGGGAATAACCACCCAGAACTCCGTGAGCCCAAATGCAGCTTCAGTTGAGTACCAAACTTCTGGAACTTTTCTGGAA
>NC_050525.1:8562922-8564127 GCF_002922805.2 Oryzias melastigma
TGAGCAACTTTTAAGAGATTTTTCTACCACAAGTTTATTACCATTAAAATATGTTGTATGTATGACGTCAATACTCTGATTTTCTTAAGACTTAGGACATCTGCCAAAAGCATTTTTTTTATTTCACAGCCAAACTTTTCTAGCTTTGATCAAGACAAAATGTTTTCAGTTTTCTTGCATTTGGTAAATTAGTATCAGACTGTGATTTTCTTGTTGTCTTTTAAAGGTTAAGAAATAATACACAAATAAACATTAAACAGGATTTGAGTTTGGAACAAACTGAATTGTGAGTCTGTTTAAGAGCCGTGCTTTCCTTTTCCTCAGGTACTACACCGACATCCGTCAGACCATCTCTGCCAGCGATCAGGAGATGAACTCGGCTCTGGCAGAGCTCTCTCGGGTAAGACGTCTGCCAGCATATCCAGCTGGAAAATTTCTCAGAAGTTGAAATAAAATCTGGAAGTAGATTTATTTTGACTTTCTTCCTCTACAACAGAATTATGCACCAGAGGTCAACTGTCCTGTGGCGTTACAATGAACTCTACAAGTATATCAACGAATACTACGATCAGGTCAGTATTTGTCTGTTCTTCATGACAGAGATGGAGGAAAAAAATCCAAACTCTTCCCCTTAAATAGAGTTTTACAAGCGCAGAAACAAACTGATTAAAAAACAAAAGAAGTGGAAGTTAAAGTCTCACCAGCCATCACACCTCTAAGTTCATATTTGAAGCCCAATGAGGCAAATTTCCTTTGTGATATTGGGCTATAGAAATAAAATTGAATTGAATTGAATTGAATATTTGACCCCTCCCAAGGGGTGGCAGTGAGCTACAGACCCACTCAGGCTGTAGCTCACTATTTTTGAAACTGTTTTTGAAACGTTCTCTTCACAAAGCAGCTCGAAGCTTAACTTTGTTAAGCTTAAGCTACCATAACAGAATATCATCATTTAACCCTTTAACACCTGAGGAGTTGTCGGTGACGCTCAAACACAAAATCTTAAACACACTGTGACTTTTTAACCATTAGCACGATCATTCCAGTACATTATGAAGGAGAAAAGTGGCTCCATGAGCCTGATAAGATAAAAAAAACAAATTAAATCAACCTAGCATTAGGGGGTGATGGGCTGAATGATTTGTCAGTACTCCTTTTCTTTAAAAAAGGAAAGTGATATAAATGTTGATCGTCACGATAGGTTA
>NC_050525.1:8565111-8566578 GCF_002922805.2 Oryzias melastigma
GATATGCATCATGATCCCTGTGTGATGTCATATCCTTGTGTGACATCAGACAAGGATATGACATCACACAGTGCCTGGAAGCTTCCAGACACTGTGTGATGTCATGGCATGATGATGCCTGTGTGACATCATCGCCTTTGATCTGAAGGTTATAAATAGGACCCAGAAATCAGTCTTTCTCATTGTTCGTTTGGTCCTGACCAGAGAGCAGAACGTTCCCCAGCTACTAGAAGCCTTGCATTCCAGTCAAGTACCTTCAACTTATACTGAGGAACACGCAGTTTTTTTTAACGTTGCAAAATCTGCATCTACACTCTTTACTGTTAACAAGAACATTTTAAAGATTTTCATCGCACAACAGAAAATCCTTATTTAAAATGTTCTCGTCCTCTTGGAGTGGTTCTGTGGTTGAGGAGTGCTCCCTCAGACAGAATCCCACAATGCATTTGGATTCAATGGAGGGACATCATACCATTGACCAATCCTTTTGGAGTTTACTGAACTCAGTAACTCCTGCTGCACCCGAGGACATCCTTGACATTGTTGGAGTTTCATCCCAAACTTCCAAAGCTTTTCAGGAGATGGTTGCAGAACCCGCTGGAAAGTCACGGAAAAGAGGGAGAGAGGATTCCTCAAATGTACAAGAGCAGCCACACAGCAAACGGGTTCGACTTGGAGCTACAAAAACTCCTCAGCCCGTTATAAATTCCCAAATACCTAGCCCATCTTCTGAGCCTGACACTTTGGGAACATGGCTGTGTCTACAAACTATTAGAGGAAACCTGAACTATCGGAGGAGATACAACCCCGACCGCTCTGTGCCACCGGTTTCTACAGAGACAACTACTGCTAAAGTCATTAAGAAGCAGAAAAAAAGGATTAAAGACTCTGAGATGGTTCCAGAAATCACACAAGAATCCCCAGCNAAGCTTTTCAGGAGATGGTTGCAGAACCCGCTGGAAAGTCACGGAGAAGAGGGAGAGAGGATTCCTCAAATGTACAAGATCAGCCACACAGCAAACGGGTTCGAATTGGAGCTACAAAAACTCCTGAGCCCGTTGTCAATTCCCAAATACCTTGCCCATCTTCTGAGGCTGACACTTTGGGAACATGGCTGTGTCTACAAAGTCTTAGAGGAGGCCTGAACTATCGGAGGAGATACAACCCTGAATGCTCTGTGCCACCGGTTTCTACAGAGACAACTAATGCTAAAGTTGTTAAGAAGCAGAAAAAAAGGACTAAAGACTCTGAGCTTGTTCCAGAAATCACAAAAGAATCCCCAGCATTAGGGCAGGTTCATCCACAGCCCCTAACTGACCCCATCCAGGAATCTTCTTCACAGACTGTCTCTGAAGACATGAATGTGAAAGATTTACTGGACTCTGTAACTCCTGCTGCTTTTGAGGACATCACGGATATTCGGGGAATAACCACCCAGAACTCTGTGAACCCAAATGCAGGAGCTTC
>NC_050525.1:8566678-8579422 GCF_002922805.2 Oryzias melastigma
ATGAACCAGAGGTCATGGGGTGTTTCGAGTCTTTGATCATCAAACCCCCTGGCTCAGGCGACCCAGCCAGCTGTGACTCTGGCTTGTGTCCAAGTGGCTTACTACTCCATGGATCTCCCTCCAGATCAAAAGCCATCTTGAGACTTTCTCCGCAGCCTCAATGATGTTTTTAATGGCTCTTCTGCACAGCTGACCTTTTACCCCAAGGAGTTTGAGGGTGCGTGGTAGGGACTGGCCAGCAGAACCCCGACTCCCCACTTCAACTGGTTCACAGCAGGCTATCCGGTCATTACTCCGACATTCAGCCACTTACTGAAACAACAAATAGAAGATTGCCATAACACCACAAGACAGGGATATTATTATTATTATTTTTTTTATTTTTTTTTTTTACCACGCAACAGTCTGGCCTTCCGCTCTTCCCTAAACCATTTCTGGTCTATCATTTCCGATGCCTCCTCAGATAGAGAGACTTATTGGTTATCAGCTCGTGGGCAGTATAGTAGAGATTTTACATGGTGGCACTCATAGGGTAATATTCTGCATCTATGACTTAGATACACCTTTAGGTGCTACTAGGACACGTCTCACATCTCAGAGCTCTAACCAGGTGGTTCTACGTTGTTCAGTGTGCTCCTGTCTTGCAGACACCGCGCTGGTAATTGGAGGATGATAAATACACCAGAAAAAGGCTTAAAGACAATGAGAGTTTATTTGACTTGAAAAATAAACTGTAATGAACATTCTGTTTTTTAAGTGGCATTGATTTATGTAAAAATACAACATGTTTCTGAAGCAAAGAATGATTTTATCAGTCGTGTTCAGAACACTAACAGAAGAATCTGATTTTTAAAAAATCTGGAAAGAATAAATAAAATATTTTCATGACGAGTTGAAGTGCCACACTTTTTGTTTTAAAGCTCAATCGTCTACAAAATCTTGATCCACTTTAGTTTCGGCTGAAGGTTGTGAATGATAAGAAAGTCCTGTTGTCTTTGGTGAACACATCTTTCAAGGACGCAGTGACTTCTTAATACGTCTGAAATGAAAAACACAACAATTGTCTCACATGTCTTTGTGTCTCTGCTTTGACTTTTTGTCCTCAGTTATCTAAAATATCAAACTTGCTCAATTTGACCAACTTTCAAAGTACTCACACAGTTAAATCTTTTACAGATTTTTTATACATTTATATGATTTTTAACCTTTTCAATCTGAGAATGTAACATGGGAGTTGTTTGGTGTCTTTTCAGGTTTCTCTTGGTGAACAATAACAGGTTAGAGCTGCAGCAGAAACGCGGCATCATCAGAAAACTCTGAGCTCAGCTTCTACATTTGTAGTACTTTGAGGTGAAACAGATTTAAATGAATTATTTTACAAAATACCACACCTGACTTTTATTTGGTTTTTCATGCACGACAGCAGGAAGCAAAGTCTGAAGCAGAACAAAGCTTGTGTCTCCTTTCTCCTTCAGAATCTGCTGGAGTTATGTTGATTGTGTTAACAATTAAAAAAAATACAGTAAATAAAGAATGAAACAACACTGGAGCTCTGGTGTTAAAGGGTTAATTGAGAGGGAGCAGAAGGTCAGCATGTGACTACGGAAAAACTCTGTAAAGAGATGAGCTATTTTAAGAAAACAGAACTTTTCCCCCTTAAGCATATGATAGAGGAGGAGGCTGAGTGGGTTACATTGACCTCCCTCTTGATTAGATGAGTCTCCTGCCCACAACAGAATACTGGAAATGATTCTGTTCTGGATGGAAGAGAAAGGTCATTACATTGGGAGCCAGAGGGGCAAAAACACTGATTCTAGTTGCAGTGACGACAAGGTTTCTGCAGGGAAGCCAGCTAAGCAAACCATACTATTGCAGAAAAGTCTGAGCATGTGTGCAGTAATGCAGTGTGTGCTACAGTTAGGCAAAGATGCTCTGCTATAATTACACTGCTTTCTATCCACTAATTTATCAGCAGAGTGTTGGCCTTTGTCCCATTTAACCCACGTCTGCCTATCCTCTACAGATGCTGCAACTGTCGTCCTATAAGGAGTTTCTGCTGCTGTATGTATTCCAAACGTGAAATAAATATAATAAACAAAGTCTGGCTTTGCTCGTGGCGTTTATTCTGTAAGGAAGAAGGACGTTGAGATGGATCACAGCATGTTTTGGCCCATAGGCCTAAAGAAAATTGAGTTTTGGACCTTGACTGATAGGTTTGTATTTGGGTTAGGTGCCCACACTCATTCTAATTCAACACCACCATCTTAGACCAGACACAGACACCAGAAATCATTGCATCTGGGTTAAAGTTAGACGAAAATCTTTGCCATTTGTGGGTGTATGTATAGTCTTCTACACACAAATAAGTATATCTCTTTATTCAGACATTGTTTCAGAGGTCAGTGAGGTCTTGCAGAATATTCCCCTTCAAGGTCTGAGAACAAAATGCTGAATTGTTTTAGCTCCTGGGAGAACAACAGTTCACAAGTAAATGAAAGAATGGGGTGTATTCCCCTCAAATGCATTTGAAACACAATTCGTAAAGACATCAGTTACATTAACATGAAACGACAGCCCTACAGCTGCATGTCTGCTGCCTTGACCTTGCTACATTACAAGCAGCTGGAGTGCAGCTGGAAGGACAGGAAATTCAACCCTCTTCAGCCTCTCCATGCTGGAGCTTTGAGCGCTAATCTGGATGTGCCGGATCGCATTACAATGACACCAGCATTGGCTGAATTTATATGTGGCTGCATGAACAGGGTTTTAAGGAGATCCAGCAGTGCTAAGCCACAGAGAGCAGACGGCTTTGGGCTTCACTAACTGACCCATTATGGAGTGAAGCATGAAGTGCATCCCAACAATCTGGATTCATCGATATTTTTAAGAAGAAACTCCTTCAACCAAGTTATCATGTTCCTGAAAAACCATTCAGCTGTTAAAGTCCTCAGATTAATATTTCTGGTTATAATTGGCAGGAAAAATACTATTAATTTCTTAAATTCCTACTCTGATCATCTTTTTATTCAATTGTAAAAGTGTTTTTTAGCCAAAAAAAAACTGTGCTGTTTTCTAGAGTTTCTGCTGTAGTTTATTAGAAATTCACCTCTCAATTATAGGTGGAACCGGTGATACAGAGCAACCCCGCCACCCCTTCCCATCACCCATCTGCTTATCCTCTCTTCTGCTAGCCTACAACTCCTCACACCTCCACCATGGAGCAACAAAATGGTATAATTGGAGCTATCCAGCTGTGGAGTTTTGATCCAAATGCCAGCTCAGATGAGGAAAACAAAGACATACATGGATTATTTATCTACAAGTGGATGACAATGGATCAGGGAGCTTGAGGTCGTCCTAGCATATTTCTACGACACAAATATGCACTATCTTAAACTACTTTTTTTCTTTCTGCTCCTGATTCACGATTTAACTAAAAAAATACTTTTTTTAAGCTTAATTTTCTTAATATATGTCCTCCATAATCAGAAAAATGCCACAAGAACGTGTTAAAAACACCAAAAATGCAATTTTTTGCCAGTTTAATCCAAAAGGAAGTTCATTTTTTTTGCATTCAAAGCTTTAATGGGAGGCTTAGTGTTACACTGTGTGGGCTAAAAGTGTTGGGTCATGTTGCCATTATGACACGAAAATGTTCTGTCTTTTAGATTTGAAAGCCCGTAGGAAATATGTTCCTTTTTCCCAGAAGAGCGTTTATTTTCTCTGCACTTAGGCTGTATTTTCCCTTTTAGCTTTTATCTTAAATGTGTTTGATGGAGTTTAGGTCAGGCGTGGATCACTCCGCCTCCCTCAAGTCACACCACTTGTTGGTTTAAGAGTCTTTTTTCTGCACTTTGTAGCATCTATTAAGAAAGTACTTCCTCAGATGTCTGGGCACACTAAAGGTTCCTTTCATTGGAATTGAAGGGACTGACTCAGACCTGGGAAAAAAAAAGGCCCATATCATCATTCATCCTCCATCAACCTTCACAGCTGGCTCACTAGTCAGTAATATTCTCACCAGCTCATTTCCTAAACATCTGAAGGATGTAGAAAATAATAATTAGAGCTTGTTCCAGGCTGGAATTATATGACACCAAGTCTTTCATGTCTTGGAGCCTCCTGGTTCTTGGAACTGAAGAGGGGAGGAGTCAAGCTGTCCAGTGAATAGACAGGACACGCCCAGTGTATTTTCTGTCACAAATACAAGTGCACTTTGGGTTTTTTCATCAGCTCCTGATTCACAATGATTTGAATAAGGTAAATATTTGTAAAAGTTAAAAGATTTTTTTTTGTTTTAATAAATGTGAGAAAAATGCACGCTGAAAAACTGCCAGCTCAATCAATGCTGAAACATTGAGAAAACATGTTTTTAAAAATATCGATTGTGTGTATTACTCCCCAAAATACGGATCCCTAAAGGGGAATTGAAAAAATTGAAGTATTTTTTTCCAAAAAAAAAAAAAAAAAGAATTCTGGTTAGTAAGGGATGTGCACCAGATAGTAACCAGTGTGCTTAAATTAATAACTAGAACATTGTTTTTGTTAATTACATTTTTAGAAAAAAACAGTTACTTTCTGGTGTCCACCAGTTACTAACAATATATTTTTGTTACTACTTTATTTTTTAGAAAAACAAGTTGTAGTTGGTAACCAAAATTTTTTACTACATTTTTTTTACAGAGCCCCAAAGTATTTTTTGGCAAAAAAAAATCATTTTAAAATTATTATTATTATTACTTTGATGTCCCTTTACGCAGCATTAAAAATGTATTTATTTATTTATTTTTTTGGTTAGTTAAAGGGTTATTAATGTGATGGGTCTTCAATGCACACTGGTTTTCAGTGGTGGTGGAGGTATTTGTCAGCTGATCCTGCAAAGCATCAACTGCAGGATAATTTACAAGATTCCACTGCTCATATTTATTTCCAGTTCCAGATGAGATGTGCTCATGAGGCCATAGCTCTGCACATTCCCTGAGACAGGCACATATTTTGTTGGCCTTCAAGCAGAAACTCCTTTCTGATGATCTGGTGGAAGTCTGCGCGTAATCGAAACTCTAAATCACGGAGCCGTGAAACGCACCGTGAGGAGCAGATCAGCAGTCAGTCAGTGCAAGCCCTCTCCCCCCTCCACAATATGGGAGACCCATTACTTTTTCCATGCACGCACCGTACGCACGAGGACGTCACGGACGCGCATACTTCCACAGCCCCGTAGATTTCTCCACAATTGCAAACTTGATACCCCTGAAAGCAACGCATAATGTGTAGCAGCTGAGCGCACAGCTTTTTTCTGAATCCGGCTCCTGCGTGATACGATATGCCCACAGCCTGATCGCAGGGCTTTTCATTTTTTTTTATTTATTTTTTTTACTCGGACAGCACAGAACTGTAGCAGCTGACAGACGGATGCGGAGGGAGGGGTGCCAAGCGGATTTCTGCCGGTTCGGGGACTAGAATGCTCCTCTGTGTGTGCACCGACGGATGACAGCCTCCAACCAGACCAGAAACTTTCAGCTCTGCGTTTGAAGCAAAGGAGGAGGATGTGATTGATTCTATTTTTTTTATTATTTATTTGAAACGCAACAGTCACGATGCAGGTGCAGATTGTGGGCTAACTGCGCGGAGATGACGCGTTGCATTGTGCCACACCAACTCCGCATTGTCAGATGCCATTTTCCCGTGCGTTTCCCTCCGCGTCTGGAACTGGAATCCCCTCGTTCTGGGCCTGCTGTATAATTAGAAGTTGGCGAGGCAGTTGCGAAAAACAAGCTGGCGCAAATGAGAAGCGACACTGCGCGCAGTCTGTGAAGCTTATGGGTCCTGCGCACTCGAGCTCCCGGCTTCCACTTGGAGAGGTGTGCTGCGGCGGCGGGGCGACGGCGCACCGGCTGTCGGCTTCACATCTGGACCGCCTGGGTGCTGTCATCTGCGGCCTGCTTGGACGGCGTTTTCCCTGAACTTGTGTGCTTTCAAGGCAGCGGACTTGGGGGGGTCGTTTTGGATAAGGGGGTACAGATTTAGGCTCGGCCTTCAGAGCCTGACCGGCTCATTCTGCTATGGGTTTTTGCGTGGTGAAGTCACGTATGTTTTTAAAGGCAACGCTCCAGTGACACTGCAGTTTTTTCCCTCCACAGCTGCCACCGTCTGAATAAACAAATAAACAAATAAATAAACCGGTGAAAGTGGAGTATTGTCCGTCGTACGTCTCAGCGCAGTGGGATTTCTACGTCTGCTCGGCGTTCCCCCCTCACCCCACCCTTCCCGCGGTGACGGTTATGGGTCGGAAGCGGTGTGTCGGTGCAGATTGTTCCAAGATGGCGGCCGGGTGCTGCGGGGTGAAGAAGCAGAAACTGTCGGGATCTCCCGGGTCGGGGGGTCCCGCCGGGGTGGGGGCGGGAAGCGGGGTGGCAGGAAGCGGACATTGCGGTTCGGAGTTGGGGATTGGCTCCTCCGCGACTGTTGCATCAACGGCAAACTTGAGCAGAGCCAACGGCCTGGGGGGAACCGTTAGCGGCGGCGGCGGCAGTAGTAGTAGTAGTGGTGGTGGCGGCAGCGGCGGTGGCACGAACGCGCTGTCTCCAGCCCCGGCCGGTTACACTACATCCGGCCTCTCCCCGAATCTCAGCCCGGGACCAGGTTCAGGAAGTGGCGGCAGAAAAATGGTCGTCTCGGCGGAGATGTGCTGCTTCTGTTTTGACGTGCTTTATTGCCATCTGTACGGATACCAACCTCCGAGAACACCCAGGTTTACAAATGATCCCTAGTGAGTATTTTTTGTGTGTGTCTTTTGTCATTTTGCTGCATGCCAAAGCTATCTATAGTGTTCTTTGTACATCTTTTATTTGTAAACCATGTTCTAATTTAGGTTCTGGTTCTGCTTAAGTCTCGGAACCGCAAACTGTCACATCGAAACTATATTTAACTTTTCGTGAATTTAACTTAAAAAGCTGCCTAAATGGGCTAAGTTACAAACCGGGCCTAGTCGAAGTGATGGCTTCGGCCTACAACTAAACAAGCTGCCCACATCAATTAATAATGTGAATAAATTTGCAAAATATGTTACCGACTGATATGTAGGATTATTTTTGAATTTATTGTTTGTATTTTTCAACGAAATTGACTTTATTTTAATATAATATTTATCAATTTTTGCCTTGCTACTAGCATAAATGTTTAGCATCGGCTAACCACCATAAACCCTAAAGGAAAACGGGGAAAACTGATAAAAACATAAAACAAATCTTTTAACTCACTAGCCACGCGTAAACCGAACACGATAAACAATTAAAAAACTAAACATCATCTTTAAAATTAAGCCTGGGTGTATTTTTTAATCGAGCAAAGCTAACTGAATATCCTCAGTGTTAGCTTAAAACTGAACTAGCATTGAAAGTAAAAGCTAATCCCAATTTGTGGTTAATTACACTTAGTTTGCATGTTTCATCAAAGTGTTTCTGATGTTTTTGTCAAAATGTCAAGTATTTTAGACTTTCAACGGGGTTAATCTGGGTTTGGTAAGTTCATCGTTGAAGTCGAGGGGACATTTTTTTTTAGCTGAGTCTAGCAGTAGCCAACAAAGAAAAGGTGGCACTTGCTAAATCCTTAGCAGTTCTAAGCTCTCCTAATTCAATTGGTTTTTAGCTAAGCGTGATTGGAACCTTATTTAAAAGAAGCACGCGGTGTTCGTGACGCCATCTGTGGAACATACATGACATCTTAGTAACTTCTTAGTCATGTGGAGGCTTTTGTTCTCAGCTGTAGTTCCGGCCCCTCAACTAAAACATTTTGTCCCCAACTGGGTCTGCATGAGTCTGTTTTTTTAATGCCCAAGAAACTTAAAGTTGAATATTTTAGCTGCCAAATTGATTCCAAAGGGGATGTCTGAATCAAATAATTATATTTATTGGTAATTCAAAACCTTTACAAATATAGTACAAACTGAATTGGGGTTCATAATTGAGGTGTTTTTAACTGTGAATTAGCATAGCACGAACTGTGATCTTTTATCTTTAGGGCTGTTTTTAAATAAGGTACAGTACAAGTTGAGGACTCCTTAATAGTAAAGTAGTACCAAGGAATATAATAACTGTAGATCATATGTTTTCTTGGAGAAAATGATTAATTCAGAATGAGGCTTAAACAATAGAAGAGGCCAAACAACACAATTTAGTAAAATATGTCAATAACTCTCATTTATTTATTGGTATATAATTTAGCATTATTGTGCGGTTGAACCTTTATTGAGTTAATGGGGTTTGCTGGAGCAGGGCTTGTTTCAGAGCCTGACAGCTGCACTGGGGAACGCCCTGTGATAACTTCATGTCACAGTTAGGGTGCAGCACCCTACTGCTGCTGGACTTTTGAAGGACCACATTAGAGAGTCATGAATGGGAATGAGTCAAAACTTCTTTAGAAGAACCACAGGACTCGATGACATTTTTGCCCAGTAGTTGGAGCTGGATCAATAGCACGAGTGCTCCTCAGATGGGCCCCTATGTTTGAACTGTCAGTGAAGTGCTGGGATCATCTTGACTGAAAGCAGATATGAGGGTCAGTCAGTGTTAAAGACTGTCGTCCCCCCGTTCCATAACCTTCCCGGACTGATCCAACCAACTCAACACAGTGTGAAGTGTCGAAAGCTCATGCGAAAACTGTGTCGGGTTTGAGAAATTGGTAGTTGTGGTCCGCAGTGTCCTCGACACGTCCTTCACTGGGGGGCATTGTCAGATTGAATTATTGAAGCACTAAAACCAACTCAGGCATTGGTCACAGACACAGTCCTCTTCAGCATGAGTTCATAGAAAAACAAAGCTCCAGATTGTCAGAGAGGAGTCATTTTTTCCCCTCCAGTGATGTTTGGATACATTTCACGAAGTGTCCTTTCTTACTAATTCTGCAGTATTTAGGTTGTTTAAGATGGATTAGATAGTTGCAATACATTAGTTTGTGAAGCCACTAACACCTTTTAATAAATATTTTTAAATAAAACTTTCAGAAAGTATTGCTGCAGTTTCCTAAGCATAAAAGCACAGCTGATCTGGCTGACTGCTTCTCATTTGTCTTGGAAAAGATAAATAACCTGATAAAACCTCTGCAGTCTTTTTTTTAGGTAAGGGCTGACATCTGTGCAGTGTCCTTTTTGGTAGCATAAATAACTTAAGTCAAAATGTAATGTGTATTAAGTTAAATACTGTGTTCAAATAAATAGTAAATTGTGTTTTTTTTTATACATCAGGGTTAGATTTTTTTGTCCATGTGAGCCTCTGGTTTAGAGCTGCTTAATTAAAGGAAAACTATACTTTTGTAGATCCTAAAACATTTTTTTTTACATAAACTACTTGGATATTTGAGAAAAAATTTAGCCACGAGGGGGCCCAAGCCAGGGTCTCCTTGTGATGGTCCCAAGCCCGACTAAATACAGAGGCTTATGTCAGTAAGGGCATCTGACTTAAAATCTTTGTCAAATCAAATATGCGAATCAGATTTGGATATGTAAGAAAAAACAAAAGTTCTAAATAACTCAAGAAGTTTGTTTAAAGAGGGAATGTCTTTTCTGTTGCTATCCTCCTATACCTGAAAGGATACTTGTTTGAGTGCAGTACTTAAACGGGTTTGACGCTGCCAGAAGACAGATGGATTATGTAGAAGATTGAAAGCTTTTCACCAAAATTCCTCTCCCAGTAAAGCTAAAAAAAGAAACCTGTTTGGGTATGTAAAAGTGGAAAAACTGGTGCAAGAGAATGAGTTGGTCGCCAGTTTTTGGTGAAAAGACGGTGACAAAAGTTCAAGGAGTTTGTTGCGAAGTCTCTGTTTTTGTCACTGAGCTGCTTTTCCTTCCTGTCTTTCAGTCCGCTGTTTGTCACTTGGAAAATAGGCAGAGACAAGCGGTTGAGGGGTTGTATAGGTACCTTTTCTGCCATGAATCTGCACTCAGGACTCAGGGAGTACACCCTTACCAGGTAAGTAACCACTCTGTGTGTGTGTAGAAGTGCGACTGCAAAGAAATCCAGATCTTATATTAGACCCACTCCGATCATCTTTGGATCTATTTTCAATCCATTCCCAATGTTTTTTTTTAATTTTTATAATTAATTTGCCGTTTTTAGCCAAAGCCAAAACCCTTTGTCGTTTTCTAGGACATAGTTTCGGCAGAGAGGCAGAAGTTCATTATAAATTTACCTCTGAGTTGTGGGCGGGACTGGTGGTGCAGAGCAACCCCACCCCCTCTTCCCCTCCCTCTTTCTGAGAGCTCCAATAAAGAAATAGGCCATTTTTACCTTAATTTTCTTTATATGTCATCCATCAGAAAAATGCCACAAAAACATCAAAAGCACAAATTTTATCGGAGTGGGTATTTTAAAAAATACAATCCAGTTTAATGGATGAAGCAAATCAAAAGGGATGAATGTAGAAAAAGCTGGATCAAAATACCTACGTAATCATTTATGGATGTGGGTTTTGTAGAATGAATGTCTATATGTGCAGTTTTTAGCAAACATGACAGCATTATTTTGATAAGTGTTCCTGAGGTCTTGGATAAGAACCCAGCTGTCTGAGCTTTTATCAGCTTTTCTGTGGTTCTAGTCAAAGCGTTTCTCTTTGTCCTTTGTGTCTGCAGTGCCCTTAAAGACAGCCGCTTCCCCCCTATGACAAGGGATGAGCTGCCTCGACTCTTCTGCTCAGTGTCTCTTCTCACCAACTTTGAAGATGTCGGTGATTACCTTGACTGGGAGGTGAGAGGAGCTCTGATGAGGGCAGCCTGGAAGCGGAGTAAAGCTCTTCTTCTACTATACAGCAAACAGCATTTCAACTCAAAGGGAAAATGATATGACATCAAAAAAGGTTAAAAAAAGAGCATTTTAGGAGAAATATTTAAAAGGAAAAAGCTATTGGACTTGGGAATTTCATCTTTTTCTAAAGAAAAATGATATTTTTTGATGCACATACTGTCTATTTCATGAATTTGTCAAGAATAGTTCTAGTTGGGTTGAAACAAGCTGTTTACTGCAGAAACCCTGAAGCTCTGTGACTGTAAGGAGGGGAAATCACAGGGAATCTCATCACTTTGTGGCTCACGGCCTTCTACTCTGCAATAACTGATCATTTGCGAGGCACTCTTTACACGGCATCAGTGTCTCTGAAGGACCGTGGACCTAAAACGCAGCTGTAGGGTTCACTGTCTTCTCCCTGCTGCTAATGTCAAATGTCTGCTTTCCAGCATGATTGGTCAACATGTCTCCTTGAAATCAGCAAGAGGAGCCATGAAGTAGCATTTCTGGATCCAGAAAATGAAGTGATGCAATTTGAATTGTTATTGAAAACATTTTTCTCAAATGAAGTGTTGTGTTCACTCCAATAGGATTATGTTTGTTGTGTTTCCGACCTCTCTTCCAATATGAACAACAGTTTTGGTAAAAATTAAGGCTGCATCTTGTGGTTTCCTTCATTTTAACTAAAGCAAATGGAAGCAGTTTGAACAAATTATTTTGCTCATTATAATTCTACTAATGATTCAGCTTTAATGGGTTGTTTTTTATTGGATCCATGCAGCAGGGAAACATTTTTGTTTAATTTTACCACAATGAGTAGTTTCAAGCATCAATCATCAGCATTTCTGAGTACTTCTTTATTCAAATGGTTACACATCAGTAGCAGACCAAAATACAGTTGTAAATTGTTACGTAGAAAATACACAAAGTGGGCCACAAGCTTAAAACTTTAAGACTGGACAGTTCCAATATTCTATCCATCCATCCATTTTCTAAACAGCTCTGTCCCTTTTGGGGTCACGGGGCTGCTGGAGCCTAACCCAGCCTCCTCTGGGCGACGGCAGGGAACCACCAGGACAGGTTGCCAGTCTGTCGCTGGGCTCCAATATTGCTTGCCATTTTTGTTGTATCGGTAATATTAGGTTGGGGTTGTGAGGAGCTGTAAGCTAGTGGGAGAAAGTGTAAACAGAGAACTCTCGGCAACAGGGAGGGGTGGTGGGGCTGCTCCGTTCCAACGATTCTGCCTAAAACTCAGAGGTGAAATTCTAATAAACTCCAGAAACTGTCCTAGAAAATCACACTGTATTTTTGATTTAGCCTCGTAAGAGTATAATCCTTTTTAAAAGAGAACCAAAGGGAACAATTTTATAATAGATCAAAATATGATCGGACTGGGGTTTCAAGGAAAGCATTAGCCTTATGTTGAAAAAAAATCTGAATTAAATCCACTGAAATGCGAATCAAACAAAGGCTTGTTGACTTTGAGACTTTTGTAATTAAAATCATTAACTTAAAAGTCAGTTAAATACTGTTTTTAGTTGAGTTGAAAATAAAAAATGTTGGTTCATGATGTTTCTGTTCCTGGTTCTCAGGTGGGTGTTCATGGTATACGGATAGAGTTCTTTAATGAAAAAGGATCAAAACGCACCGCCACCTACCTACCAGAGGTTGCAAAGGAGCAAGGTGAGAACACTCGTCCCCTCCTAAAGTAATGTGAAGTCAAAGCTACAATCAACGTTTATGGGAATGACGATGATTACAGAGGTTTGTTTCTTTTTTTTCAGGCTGGGACCACATTCAAACCATAGATTCCTTATTACGAAAGGGAGGTTACAAAGCTCCCATTACAAACGACTTCAGGAAGACCATTAAGTTAACCAGGTAAAGAGGCCTTTAGTCTGTTGTAGTCACCATACAGATCCAGGTTAGGGCTGGGCCATATGGGAATTTTCATATTGCGATATCGTTT
>NC_050525.1:8579537-8586939 GCF_002922805.2 Oryzias melastigma
AATCCAGGTTATTTTGATGGGTTCTTCTGTGATTATTGTAAACTAAAATATTTGTAATAAAGTTTTTATTATTGTCAAAGGTAATTACATCAAAAATGATTTGAAGTTTTATTTTAAATCAAACTTTTCCAAAATGCTTCAATTTTGTCTTTATTTTTTACTTCAACAGTTTTAAGGTCCAAATTTGACAGAACTTCACTCAGTCATACTAGTTAGAAACAAACTTTTAATTCTGATTTATGTTCAAAATCTTTTTTTCTTATTCTAAGCTACATGTAGTACTGAAAAATAACTGTTTCATAAATATATATATGTATTTTACATTTTTCCTTTGTACTCTTTGACCTAAATGGAAAAACTATATTTATCAGCCGCTGTTTTTGAATTTCAGCACAGAAGGTGTAAATGTTGACGGTCTATAACCGTTTTAAAACAGCCTTTGTGCTTAACGACTGAGTTGAAGTGAACTCTCTTTGAACAATAGTCCAGTAATTTATCGATCTTAAAAAACACAACATAGAAACGCCATATGCGATTTGGCTTATTCTACACAGATCACTGTTTTCTTCCCTCCTGTAAACCCAGGAGCTGCAGCTCCTCTGAGTTGCATCAGTAAGGTATGGAGAATGCAGAGCACTGCAGTCCAACATGCTGCCCCTCACTGCTACAGTCATGGCCGAAAAGCCCTCTGGTTTTATTTAAAAATACAAGAAACAGAAGAGAAACCAAAGCTGACTAAAGTTTACACCCAACTCAAACAACAGACGAAATGATCGGAACATTGTCAAAACTGGAAGAAATTGTTGCTTTTCAAGCTCCTGTCGTTTGTAGCTGTGGTCAGTAACAGGTGTGGACAACAAAGGAGTCGCACCTGCAGCCTGTTGGACTGGAGACATTAAGTTTGTGTCACACTGAGCATGGAGAAACAGAAACGTGGAAAGAGGAGTCCAGGGATTTGTGAGAAAAATATGAAGAAAACTCAAGGCTACAAATCCATCTCCTGAGATCTTCAATGTGTACCATATCATAAGGGGTTTACAAACCACATCACAGAAGAGTAAAACAAACCAAACATCACATGAAAAAATAGTTCAATTCCCTTCCAAACGAGTCTAAAGCTGATCTGCAGAGACAGGATGAAAAAGGACATCAGTGTGTCCTAAAAGAACGTACTGTGGACAGATGAGACTAAAGTGAAGCTTTTTGGGAAAATGACATTATGGCACCATCAAAGGAGCTTCTTAGTTATGGTTATTTTAATTCCAGGACACCAGATAGTCCTGCACTACATCGTTTTTAGTAGTTAAGGATTGGCGTAGGAATTCAGAAATAACCTTCTTCTGTTTTTAGTGTTATTTCAGTGCAAACACACGTACGATACATAAGCAATACTACGTAGATTCCTCAAATCTATGAATTGATTTTTAAAATTAATTTGTCCCACTTTTCAGGCTGCTTCTTTAATGTAAGAATTTATCATTTTATCTAAAATTCCATCTGTAAATCACGATTGATCTAAAAACTCTTGTTGCATAAAAAAAGTTTGACAAATTAGTGGGATATTTTATTGAACTATTAAGAATCGCAATGGTGAACTTTTGAATCAAAACTGTTTTGATATTTTTCCTCAGTTGAGCTCCCAACAAATTACATAAATTATAATGAATATAGTATTTAAAGTCCCACTCCGATCATCCCACTCAGAAATGCTGTTTTAAGCTTAAGTCTTTTTACATGTCATGAGAAAATACTACAAGAATGTGTTAAAACACCATTTGCATTGGACTGGGTCTTTAAATAACATTCTAATATCACCTAGAATGTGTTTTTGACCAACACTCATTTTTCCCCTCTTAGGTACCGTAGCGAAAAGATGACGATGGGTTATGCAGAGTACATCGCCCACCGCCAGCACCATCACTACCAGAACGGCATTGGGCACCCTCTACCCCCCTACAACCATTATTCCTGACAGCGAGCCGCATGACCAATCATTGGACCTCTCCGAGGACCTTTTCCCAGGAGAGCCCGCCCCCTCCTGGTCTAGCTATTTCTACTACTGTACCATTTTATGATGATAGTTTCCGTTGCCATGCTGGCCGTCTCCCAGACGTTGACATGGCAACGGGTGGCAACAGAGCATCATTTGATTATGGCAAGAAATCCATGCATTTCTTCTCCTTTTGCCTGTGGTTAAGTTTTTGCAGCATATGTATGACTATAACCCCTCCCATTCATATATCGGAAAAAAAAAAATTAAACCAACAAGGAATAATCTTAATGTTTGTATTTTCCACAAACCCAATCAGGTGTTTGATTCTGTGGATGGAAAAAAGTCTTTCTCTTGGATTAGTCTGGCTACACTTCAACAGATGCTGAATGTTTTCTTCAGTTTCTGTCTCCTAACCATCCAAACATGTCATGTAGCAAGAAAACTGCAGTTTCTCAAAGGCTGTGTGGCTCCGACCACTCTCAAAAAAAGAAGGAAAAAAAAAAACTTGGATCTGTTCTAGCGTTTTAACTCTCGTAGTGTCGATGTAGGAACAATGTTTTTGGGATATGTATACTCCAAAGTGTAGATAGGATTGTAACCAGTCTTGGCTGGTGGGGTGTTTTGAATATCACTATGGTTTCTGTGTGTGGATTTAGATATTTCTACAGGATGAAGACTGGTAAAAAAATCATTAGGAAAATGGTGGTGTGTATTTTCAGGGAAAACTGTGGGGGGTAAAGTAACTGATAAAAGATTCCAGAGTTTGTTGGTTTTTTGATGCTCTGTGTTGACTGGGGGAGGTCAGATGAACCTCGTGAAATAGGACTTTCTGAAATCGTTTTCCCCCTCTGATTTAAAACCTGCAGAGTTTTTGGCAGGGAATCTGGACAGGGACAACCTGAAACCACTTAAGCCATATTCTCCAACACTTCAGTTGTGTGGTTTTAGGCGTTTGGTGGATTTCAGCGACTGTGTCATGTTCCTCATGGAAGTTTAGTCTTGCCTTTTCAGATTATAGCTAACCATTGTCACTCGTCCACAATCTACGATGGATTTCTATGAAACTATTAAAAAAAAAAAACGGTCTCTTGCAAAGAAGAGTCCTTCCAGACGCACAAAGCCAGTGGTCATGTCAACGTGCGTGTGTCATTTGTGAAGTGTAGTGAATCACACCCTCGTCCCTGACCCCCCCGACCCGTGTGTTTACAGCAGAGAATGTTATGATTGGTGGTCCGTTTTGTCAGCTGTTGCGCAGCAGGAAACGCAGCTAGAAACCTGTGGCTTCGAGTGTTTTTGCCTGAACTTGTGTGTAGGGGAAGAAAAAGCCATCGACACATGAGCGGCTGTCCGTTAGGCTCGTTTAGCTTCCTTTAACGAATGTTTGAACCGTAGCGGTCGGAGCTTCTGTCCGTGCTGTAACTGGAGGTTCGGTGTTTGTTTTTTTTTTGAGAGGTTCTCGTTACTTGACCAACACCGTTCGTGGTAACAGCCTTTACTAACTGACAGGTTCTTTTTCTTTATGCAAAAACGTCAAGGGCTTTCGGCACTCCATCCACAGTCACCCGAAATGATCCAGACTTCAGTTGTGTTGCCTTAAGTAAATTATTTATTGAACGGTGGGCCAGCAGATAGCGCTGTCGACTGTTCCTCTGGGATTGTTGCGAAAATCGCAGTGCTTGGATTCATCGAAGCTAAAACGGCGAAACTTAAACTTGGTTCTGATCCGATAATCTGTCGGGACCTTCTAAAGAAAAGACTTGACACTACGCAACGAGGGACAGTCGGGCGCCGGTCTCCTGGCCCATCAAATACAGCACAACCTGAATTTTTCTGCTGCAAAACCAAATTGACCATGCTCTTTTACATATATGTCTTTGTATACACATGCAATGTATTCTGTTGCATGTATGTATGAGTATGAGACCTATGGTTTTATCCATGATATATGCTTGATCTGTGGCTTAGACACTCTTATTAACCATTAAGAGATTTAAAAAAAAAGACAACTATGGTGCTATCGGACCTCATATTGGGGTGGTCACAGCTCATGACTGGTCATGCGGACTCATTAATCATATCATACTTAAAGATGTAGGATTTTCTCTCTCGCTGTGAAAGGAGTCACGACGGCACATTTTGATACTGACGGATCAGCCTCTTTGATACGGAAAAGCTTTGCTTCGGGATCAATTCCCTATGGGAAAACCAGACATTCTTAATTATAATTAAGGAAGGACGGCACAGGAGGCTCCAGAATGTACTGTTGATGGTTGGTGTGGTTTCGCAGTGACGTATGGAGAGAAAGTCCTACATGTGTTAACTTTTACTCTCCTTGATATATGCAGATCTGTTTTACAGGTGTTTTTTTGTTGTTGTTTTTCTTCTTTATCAGTCAACAGCCCTGCAGGTTTGAAAGGACACGAAGTCATAAGATAACCCCTCTTCCTCGGTTTCACTGTGGCCCAAAGTCATGGCCGGGTTCGTCGACGTGAGAATCTGGGACGGTAGTAGCGGTAGACGCCGTGTGCTCGTATTGGTTTACAGAACAGGTTTTCCTCTTCGCTGCTGAATCATTTAACCTCTGAACGAGCAAGACGGCCTCTTTTTGTTTTGTTTTTGTCTTACCGCGACAAAGGAGATCTAGCGTTTTAACGGTAGAGCGCGCAGGACGGCGTTCTGGTTCTGCACACGTTTCTCAAAGCATCGATACCTCATGGGATAACAGGAGCGACGGGTTTAGACTGTTGTAGCAGATGCTGTGTGTCGGTTGGAGTTCCTGCGCGCTCGCTCTCGTTTTTCGGTGGAACGCTGGACTTCTACCTTTGACTGAACCAAATATGCCAGCGGCCATGCCCAGATGCTGCTCTTCTTCTGGTCTGGCTTCCTGTCCTTCCAAAAACCAACCCTGCTATTGACTAAATCTTTGTTTTTGTTTTTTTGTGCGATTTATTACCTGTCTTGTTACGCAACCCTGTAATTCAATGACTTCATTCATTGATGCCGTCTTAAGGTCAAACATGGCATCAAGGCGGCTAACGCGGTTGCAACTTGTTACTTGTTTTGTTATTATTAGTATTATTATTGCTCTAATTTTCATAATTAAAAAAAAAATCCCATGTTGTGCCTCCTAGCTTTGTGGGTTTATAAATGTTTTTTTTTCCCCAAAGACCAGCAGTTATACTTTGTATACAAGATGAATTTTATTTCCCTTATTTTTTATGCCATTAAAAGTAAAAAAAAAAAAAAAAAAAAAAGCCTGTTTTCTTTACTCTGGACCCAGTAGCTGCACTGGTATACAATCGCACTGATGGATAAATAAAAAAAAAAAAAAAAAGAATCAATAATAATAATGATAATGACGAATAAGAACTTCAATAAAATGGTGTTTAAAGCTTTTGTTATAAAAGGAAAAAACTACAAAAAAAGACTGTTTTGTACATCAAAATGAATTCTTTTCAAAGGAATATTTTGGATCTAGTTTCAAAATTATTTTAGTGGTTTTCTATGTTCAGAATATTTCAGACACTTGACTTCTAAGAAGTGTCACTGTACAAAAAGACATTTTTTGTTGCAGTGCTCTGATGGGCTGGGAGGGTTACCTGGTGTAACTCCTCATACCAACTTTTCCGTTGATCTTTTTTTTCTTTTTGCTTTTTTTTCCTTTTGAAATTGAGTTTTCTGAGAAACAACGATGGAAGTAATGTAAACCGGGAACTTTCCATCCACACCCTGTAGAGCTAGGCCCTCAACCCTTTCCTGTTGAATTGCTGTAAGTGTGATGGGACTTGAAACGGGCATTTATTCAAATATGGCTCTGGATGGAGGGAAACGATGAAAAAAAAAGAGGAATTTACAAAAAGAAAAACTAAAATGGGCAAAATGCAAAAAACTTCAATGAAATGTGGGAATGGATGGAAAACAAATCTTATATAGATGGATTATTCGAGTATGTAAGCAATGGCTGTGAAGAAAATGTAGTTTTAAACCTTGTTATTACCTTTTAAAATCATTTATTCAATAAAAACAAATACAAAAGCCACTGAAGAGCAGATGTGTCTTTTTCTTACATCTACACCCAAACTCTGGAGTCACTTCATCTTTTTGTCAGATCAAAGTTGATTTGAGTACCAAGATAACAAAAACAGGATTTTATCATCCTAAAGTTCATGGATTTCTGTCTTTTGCCAGCACAGAGGTTCTCATTCATGCTTTAGATTCATGTTTTATTTATTGATCTGGTTTATTTCAAGCATAAATTGTGGACAATATAAGACAAACATAGATTTTCAAACTCATTACAGGAATAATGAAACGCATTGAAAAAAAACAAGTTATGTCACAGTTGATTAATTAAAAATTGTTATTAAGTCAAACAGTTTGATTGCTTGAAAAGGAAGAAGCTAATTTATATGATCTCACATCTACTTAGTTACTGCATTTGTTAGCTTTTTGCAATCCGGTTCTTATCAGATCAGATTATTGATTAAGTGCTTATTGATTAATCTCAGAAAATGTTCTTTAATGATTTCAGTAAACAGTAATATAAATCACCATGTAAAAGATATGTTATACTTATCCATAAAGGATTAAATTATTTATGGATAAGTGGGGGTCAGGGGGGTGGAGGTGTGGGGATAGAACAGGGGTCTACAACCTGCGGCTCCAGAGCCACATTTGGCTCTTATCTCCATGGTGGCTCTTTGGCCAAACATAAAATAAGTCATGGAGACAGCTGACCCAGAGTCAGCAGCTCCCTGCTAAGGGCTGCTTAACCAAAACTGCCTGAAGAAAACAAATAAACAAAGCCTCAAACTAAGACTACCAAGGTGCTAGGTTCTTTTTATATTTTTGCATTTGTTCATTCCAAAAATTAGACATAATTCATATTTATTATTTTAAAAAAGGTCTCGAATGCAAACCCAAATTTCTCTAAAGGCTATGCGGCTCTTCTAGGTTTGGATCAGTAGAAAAAGAGCCCAAATGGTTCTTTTACTGTTAAAGGTTGCTGACCCCTGGGATAGTATGTTTTACTATTCAGGTCCTTGTTTAAGCTTTAAGCTTTTAAGTTGAAATGTTTGGGGGTTTTTTTGCGAAAAATTATTTAGAAAATAAATCCTTATTTATATCTCATAAAATGCATTTGTTCTCATGTATTTGCTCCTCAAAGTGAGTCGTGTTTTGGGTGGATCCAGTAAATTAATTTTGTTTTTGTTAACTCTATGAAGGGTGCTTTAGAAATAAAGTTTGATTTAAAAGTAGCCATTAGATTAAAGAAGTTAACATGGTTAATAACTGTCTTCAAAGTCCCTCTTAGTCCATGAATTAATTCATGACAATAAACTTAACCTACTAGCTCTAACAGAAACCTGGCTACAACAGGATGATTATGTCAGGCTGAATGAAGCAACC
>NC_050525.1:8586953-8591611 GCF_002922805.2 Oryzias melastigma
ATTGACCCCTCGATGCCCACTGATGCATCTGCTCCAAACTTCCCTTAATTTAGCATCTAACATTTGTTTTGTGGCTGGAAATAAAGACAAAACTCTAAAAACAAGCATAAAGATGCAAAGTTGCAGGTAAAACATCTTCGACTTAAAAAAATAAAAATAAAAAACTATGTACAGATGACTTTAAACCTGATGACTCGGCAGTTCATTCTTCTCGACTTCAAAATTCTCTTTGAGGCATGAAAACAAACCAGGACGACTTGATGAAAGGAAATCCCTTTAATTGTCGTTACAGCACAAGGACTTGAACAGACAGAAATCCAAAAGTTCCTTTTCTTCCTGCGTTACAGTAAAGGATATGCTACAGTAATACGGACCTCTCATCTTTGAAACTTTTACCATTTTCTTTTTTTTAACACTTTCAAACAGAAATCAATAAATAAAGCAAAGTGACTTCATGCACGACATTGAGTATGTGTGTTTTTTTTTTTATATATATAAATTTGTGGCGTGATTTCCAGCACATTGTATCCAGAGCTGACAAACGACAGCCAAACAAACCCAGCAAAGTCTTTAAATAACAGACGAAAGAAAGCACGAGAGATCCTGGTGATCGGGTCTGGAATGTTCTGAGCAAACTGGTGGAAGAAGAAGAAGCTAAAAAGCTTTCAGAAACGCCACCGGTTCTTTTTTTTTTCAGTCATGACACGGAGCGCACAGTAAAAACTAACTTTAAAACGCCGTCTGCCTGAAGAGGCCGCGTGGATAAACATCACGCCATACCCATCCGCCCACAGAACCTCAATTACCAGCTTTACAATGCATGTGAGCAAATATGCAAGCCAGCGAGAGCGCAGCCATTCACTCGCCCTGAATGGTCCCTTCAACGGTTCTAAAAGATGCATTAAAACGCTTGCTTTTTATTTAAAAAACAAAAATAAAAAACTAAAAATCCGCTGTGGAACTCTCAGTCCACCTTCTTGCTGCGCAGGCGCAGTGCGTCCAGCAGGTGGCTGCAGGCGGCGCCGCGGTGCTGCGACAGGAGCGTCAGCAGCTTCCCGTGGATCAGAGTCAGGAGGGTCTGGTGGCCCGTGGCCCACACGCGGTACCACGGCCCGTAGAACGGGTCGGACACGGCCGGACACAGCATGTTGTTCAGGTTGACCTCGGTCCACTGGAGAACACAGAGAGTTGACTTGTGAAGCACGTTCTTTACAATGCAGCTCAAACCACAGAAATATATGAAACAACAAAAAGTCGAAGATAAAAAAGAAACAGAAAATTACAAAACATGTCCAGTCTTAAACCTGCTGACATATAAAGCTCTTCAGGTCTGTTTTAGGCAAAGCGTTCCAGAGTTTGGAGTCAGTGGTTAGCATCAACTGTATATGAGAACTGGACTGAAATAAACAGCTGTTACTCAGTCAGAATGCGTTTTTCTCCATGACATTTTTCTAAAGCACTGTTTATAAACTGACCAATCAGACGCCTGAATAAAAACATGTGATCTGGATCATTAACCAATCATGTTTCATGTTTATGCTCCAGTTAACAGCAGTAGTAAGTAATAAAAAGGATGAGGGCTTTCCAAAGTAAACCTAAAGTATAACAATAGAAAATGTCATTTTGGTCTGATGTTGATTATGAATACATCTGTCTCACTTGAGTGTTCCTGTTTGGGACAGGAAGTCTTATTTTGAAAGAAAGTCATATGAGCTTCTGTTGAAAGTAAAACCATGACAGAGAATTTCTGTTTATCTTAATATTTATGTGTTTATTTGTGCCCAAAAATAAATATAATTGACATTTATGATGAAAAAATGACAATGTAATGATGCAAAGTAATATTTTTTTCTAAAAGGGTAAAAAAAAGACTTTGCAGCTCTTAATGGGTTTTGATCAGTACGTAAGAGGCCCAAATTACTCTTTTAATGGCAGAGGTTGCAGACTACTGTTCTAGAACATAGTTTTTTTTCCCAGTATCATCCTAAAAATACTACAATATCATGTTAAAAACACCAAAATCACAATTTTTATTGGAGTGTGTCTTTAAAGCTCAGTGTCAAGCAGGAAGGCTTTATGTTTGGTATAATTTGAACTCACAAAATCACAATCTCAGGGCAGACACTCTCCCACTTGGTCACTAAGATACAATTTGAAGACAGATTGAGACATTTTGACTGGAGAACGGATCTTTCCTGAAGGGAGTCGGAGAGCAGCTGCTCCCGAGATGACTCAGGAATTCAGCCTCCTCATTATTCAACAGCAGAAACTCATTCGACTGATTCACATCTTGTTAGCGCTGCAGATTTTCTCTTTTTATTGCGGTTTAATTGGTTTCACTGCTGCTGATGTGGTAGAAGAGGCGCCTCGGAGCACCTCACACGTGAAGGGGAGCGTTTTTCTGATATGCAGCCGCACTCGTAGATTAACCGATGAATTAAGATCAATCCGTTTTCATTATTTGCCCACTGAATGTTTATTTACACTCTCGTGGACCTGATGAATTGATATTCGGTTCAAGATGATTCTCTCTGGTCATTAAAGCGTAATTATGGCTCCAAATGGATCCTAATTTAGCATTATGACACAAACATGTTTTTAGGTGATTAAAGACCCACTCTGATGAAAATATGTTCTTGTGGCATTTTTCTCCTAATGGAGGACATATATTAAAGCTCAAACGTGCATTTCTGAGTATTTCTTTACTCAAATGAACATGTGAATAGAGAAGATGTGGTTTGTTTCTGCGCGCTGCAATGCCAGCAGACGTCCAGCAGAGGGCTCCATCTTACCAGGCCAAGCACCTGCAGGAAGGTGAAATGGTAGAAGAACAGGATGCCGGTGGAGAGCAGCGCCCACCACATGTCCCCCAAAGGCTCCGGCTTGTACACACCTGCAGAGACGACCGGTTAAAGAGGTGCAACGGCAGGACATCAGTCTTTAGTGTCAAACCGGCCCACAAATGGTTATGTTTCTGTTTTCTAAATATGACACGATATGCATCAAAGCAGCTTTTCCTGTTTCCTCACGATTAAACTAACATGTCGGTGATGCTTCCTGATTAAATACTTCCTTCTGGTGTCACTTTGGTTTTCATCCCTGACATGAACCAGACGGTTTTCCTGCCCCGCCTGAAGTGAGCTGCTCCTCCATCCTGCCTGAACTCTGTGTTTTCTGCCCTCCTTCCTTCCGTCAGAGAGGAAGTGAAGCCAGCAGGACTTCACTGCAGCTTAGATAAGCCGGTGTTTTTCCTCAAAAGGCCTTCTGATCTTTGCACTGCAGACTCAGAGTGCTTTCTGACCTTTTCATCTTGTAGCTACAACAAAGGAGGTGAAAAAATCGAGGGAAGCAGGTGTTTGCTTTTGACACTGAAGCAGCACACAATTACAGCATATAAGATTTTTGTCAAAGTTCATTGCTTTTTCCATTTGCTCTTCCGGATAAACAGATGCCCGAGCGCCAGTACAAAAAAATAGGAAAAAAAAGTCTCCTGCAGCATCTGAAAGCAGAGGAGGAGTCGCTGTGTGAACGTGATTGACACCCACCTCCTTTCCTGAAAAGATAAAGAGGCACTAAGTAGAGCATGGAGTGCTGGATGTAGTAGACCTCCTTTTCAAACGGCAGCTGAAAGAGCAAAAAAAAACAAAAAAATGTTTAGACTTACAGTTTCAAACTTGCTTCTTGAGATCTGCTCAAGGGCACCACAGCCTTTATTAGGATATTTTTTTGAAGTAAACAGCAATAAACATAACTTCTGTTTGCAGCAGGTTTAAAACAGGAAGTGTAATTCTACAGTACGACCACCAGGGGGCTTCTAGCTCATTCCTCTATTTGTACAGTTTAAGTGATGAAGAACCAGCCAGAACAGACCGACTGTGTTCATGAACGTGCTCCATCATCGATTTTCAAACGGTCGGCACTTCTGTGAATTAAAAGGAACGCCATTTATAACTTACTACTAAATCGGAGTCCCTGATTGGTCGAAGTTCGACTGCTTCAAACTTTCAATGGCTGCATGATTTTCACAATGAAAGTGATACTTGAACGTGCGTTTGTGAGGCTGTAAACGTGTGAGCGGGACAGAACCCAAAACAGCTCACGCCACTTTTCTCCTTCAGAATCTACTGGAATGACGATTGTGTTAACAATTAAAATATTACAATCAATCAAAGAGCATAAACTCTGGAGCTTTAGTGTTAAAGGGTTATTGCAGGACTACATTTTCTAAAGCGTCGTACGGAATTAGGTTGTGGTGGCGTGAAAGTGTTGAACGAATGACACGACTCACCAGTCTGGTGTTGACCACCGGGAACATCAGAGCCAGGAATGCTCCGTTCAGCATGTGGACCTGGAGCCTGAAAACATGCAGGATCAGAATTAGGCTGCTGTCATTTTCACATCTCACACGTGGTGCTAGCGTGCTACAATCAGCCAACCAATCAGCTGCCACCAATACTGTTGGATCAATCAAACTTCAACCAATAAAAGTTTGTCTTTCCATAAGTTTGTCTCAGTGCCATACCCCCCCATCACCTACATAACCGGGACACGACATCTTTGATACGCTGTTACTACTGTTATACTAAATTTGTATTGTGAAACACAAAAGTCAGTTACATGTTTTTGTCATTCTGTCTGACAGTCACTGTTGTGTTCCT
>NC_050525.1:8591694-8602091 GCF_002922805.2 Oryzias melastigma
GAGTCAGCTACAGTTACTTATGAGGGAGGACCTGGCACACTTCCTAAATTCTACATTTGGTAAGAGTTAATGCAAATGTTCTCAACAGCCGACATTTACATCCTGTAAGACAGCTGCAGACTAACCGGTGGCTCCATGCAGCCAACAGTGTAATAATATTTATGTAGATCAGACAGTCAGAGATTTTTGTAATGAGATTTTCTTAACTAATGATTAAGAAGAAAAGTCAAACTTTAAAACATAAAAAGTGAGTACGAGTGTAAAACTCGCCTTTCTTCACATTTTGAGAACCAACTCAAGTCCAATGTTCCAGTATTTTAATACAAACTTCATTTGATAAAATATGTCTCGTTTTGTTTCCCAAAGGATATTTGTGTTTATCTGGATTTTATTACAATTAGAATTAAATCATGCTTTAACATGAGTCATTTCTTCATTTAAATTTAAACTTGTTTACTTACTGTTATTTATTTTCTATTTTTTTGCTCTCTGATCATCTTTTAATCTATTCAAAATGAGTTCCTAGTAGTCTTTTAATTATAATTATGTTGCTTTTAGTCAAAATAATAAAAAAAACCCTCAGTTTCTGCTGATTCAGTAGATCATCAGAAATTGACCATTAATTTGTGGGAGGGACTGCTAATATCCCATCATCCCTTTGTCCCGCTAACTTACAGCCCCTCACAAGCACAAGCTAACATTAGCGGCGCATTAAAAATGGTGAGCAATATCGGTGCTGTCCAGACGTACAGTTTTGATCCACATATTGAGCTCAGACGAGGAAAACAAAAACGTTAATGTATCCATTTAACTTTGACCTCCACATCTCGGTTTCTACGTCACAACTGAGAACTTTTTCAAATTGCATTTTTTCATCTGACCCATTACAGCTTGAATAAAGAAATACTCAGAAATGCCGTTCTCTTTAGATATTTTTTAAAAAGTCATCCTTAATGAAAAAATGCGACTAAAACAGGTTTAGAAAACCAAAAAGTGTCTTTGAATGATGATAATTACAGAACAAGAACTCTTAAGAACAAAAAAAAAACCATCTGATTGCAGTCAACAGACCAAACTCATTAGTGTGATACATACTGTGATGGATCTGGGTTTGATTCATTCTGTCTAGGATAAAATAAAAATGTAAACATTTTTTGATCTCTTATCAAACGAAGCTTTTATTTTGGTGATTTCTTGGGGAGAAACCCAACTGGATTTTAAGGTTTCGTTATGATTGAATCCACGTTCTAAAAATGACCCTTAAAACATTCAAAACTCCTGTTAAAGCTGATTTTCCAATGAGACAACTGTTTAGTGCCAGATTCCCGTGAATGAACTCGGGTGACCTTTTACAGCTTCCATGTTAAACCACTAACTGAGTAATGCTTTGATGAGCAGAAACATAAAGGTGAAGATCTCATGAAGCAGACATGGAGACATGATAATTGATGATTTTTTACATTTTTTTTAAAAAACAAATAAGTGTGATATCTCGATATAATCGGCATCTTCTGTCTATTATAACAAAGTCAATTTTTCCAAGTAGCAATGAGGCAAAAAACTTGATGGTAGCTTCTCCCACACGGGACAGGAGCGTCTAGTCTATGAAAACATTTTTGAACAAGCGTTGAGGATCCCATCAAAGCAGGCAGTGGATGCGAGTTTGATGTGTGAATCATGTTTTCTATGTATTTTTCAAAGCTTTCTATGTTTATTTGTCTAAAGTCCAGACAAAAAAACAACTCCTCTTATTTCTCTGAGTAAACCAAACATGTTCTCACTTGCAAAAGTTTCTTGTGCATTCCAGAATAGAGCACTCACATTTGGAGAAGTGTTGGTGTGCCTGTAAATAGTGATCTCCTTTCATCTGCATTGATTTTTAATTCCTTCCATCACTTTATATGACACTGAGGATAAACCTTCAGGAGCAGACGCTTCTTTTAGCAGTTTATTGTGGATACATTATTAATGCAAATAGACCTTACAGGCTGTAAAAAGGTTGTTCTCAGATGACAAAACATGTTAACACACTCACCTGAACACAACCATCGCTGTCTGACACGGCGGACAGGCCAGTAGGAAGATCTGTGGATCGGAAACCGCAGAGCGTCATTACATTAAACCATTACGGCCGCTATGGGACATTGAAGAGCTTCCTGCTCTCAGTGCTGCATTTAGGAAAAAAAGGAAAAGCGAACACTTCAGTGTTTTAACAAGTCAAATATAATTGGAAGCAGAAGTGCTTTGTCTTTATGACATCATTCCACAGGTATATTGGTTGTTCCAACCAAATGACATCAATTCAGTCGCCGTTTTTCAGCGTACGTTGGAACTCAGTAAGCAGTGATTGGTCAGTGTCGGTCTGAGTCTACGTTTCTGAGGGGACCTCTCTCTCCAATCAGCGGTGAGCATGTCAGAAGGCCACACCCCTTTCACTAATAGCAGGCTCGAAAGAATCTGTCCATTAAAACACTGAACATTTGGCGTGGGGCCACATCTTTTATTGAGGCATCTGATTGGTCAGTTTATAACTTGCATAATAGAAAATATTATTTTAAAAAATCTAGATTTTTGATTATTCTGACAAATAGAATGACTGGATATTAACAGCTCGTTTCTCTATAGCTGTTTATGGGATTTTGGCTTCTTGGAACTAGCGGGTACTTCCTGTTTGGAACGTTAGTGGGGAGGAGTCACTCAGTCCAGTACTTACATACAGTCAAAGGGTTCAAATCCAGTTTTCTGGCAAATTAATCTTTCAAAAAAAGCTCTCCAGAATGAATCAAAGAACAGGAAAGTGTCTGAAATTTTCTGCTAAACATAATAATTATTGACATAATTCATGTCGACATGGACGGCAGTATTTTATACTTCAACAAATACTAATCGTAAAGGAAAAATACATTAATTAAAGGTATTTTCTTGTTGCAAAACCTAAAAAATGACCGGGACTTCTTTCACATACAACAAAAGACTACCTAGTTTACGAATATCTGTATTGTTGTATTTTTTTGTCTTTTTCTTTGATTTTTGGAATACCAAACAAATTTCTTCCTTTTGTTAATTCACAGCAAACATAAAAACAGCACAAAAAGGAGCAGAAGGCCTGTGGTTTGAAGGCACAGCGATGGAAGGATTCCTTCATGAATTGTTTTGACAGCAAAACAATTGGATTTGCTGCAAAAAGGCAGAAAAATAAATGAAAGGCGGTAAATGGCCTGACCTTTACCGCAGGAGCAGCCTGCTGGACAACAGTTTGCAGAAATGTACCACTGATGTGCTGCAAATATAATACTACCTGTTCTACTTTGCCGTTTTGTGTAATGTTGTCATTGTCAAAATGCTCATTAAAAGATCAAAAGAGAAATCAAGAGTTTTTTCAAAATAGAAAGTATTAGTCAGAGGTGACAGGTGAGAGTGAGGAGTCGGGGTATCGCGGCGTGCAGACTGCAGAGATGGATTACTGTTATCAGGAGTCTGACTCCACACATTTGTAATACTGGGATGAGCAAACTGCCGTCTTATTTTCGGCAGCAGATTCTCTCGCCTTCTGTGTGTTCCAGGGAAATACCATCAGAGCTTGCAGCCCAAACATGACTACGCGAGGTTTTGATGAAGATTACAGCTTCCCATAGTGGCAGCTACACGAATGCTCATTTCCCACTTCAGCTAGTGTGATTTCCAGAGGAAACACCCTCAGTGAGACGACGTTTCTGGACGGAGGGAGGGATGAGCTGCTGCCAAAATGGAACCAACCACAGGTTTCATTATATTTTAGAAGTTGTTTTTTAAATGTTTTCTGAAGTTTTAATCTTACATCACCACAGGGGAATGATCGTGCTTAAGACATGTGTGAAGAATTTTCTTCATCAAGGATAAGTCTCATGTAAGGGTATTTTTCCTGAGAATACATCAACCTATTGATGCAATTGGCACTAAAATAGGAACAAAAAGAACATTTTTGAATTAAAAAAAGCATGTTTTTGTCCAGATTCCATGATGTTTCTTCCTCACACTTCAAGCATCTGATCCGGCCTATCTGTCAAGTTTTAGAACCCATCGTGGCCCACGAGTCAAAAAGTTCCACGAGTCCTCTTCATGTCAAGCATACACTCTGCTAGTGTATCAAAATCAGATTTCTGCGGGGAATAGGAGCGTCTGTCCTGTCTCTAACATTTGCAGACAGCACGTCTGGTGTGCAGCACCACTAAATGAGCGTAACAGGATGAAAACCGTGCAGGCGGCGGATGCTGACTCATATCTACTGGAATGATCAGTAAGATCAAACCAGGCTCCGTTTGGGCGTGGCAGTCAACTGTGTTCACTTTGACTTGTGTGTTAGCCAACACTTTCTCAGCTCAAAAACATTGCTGAGCTGTGCATTCATGAAGCTACAGTTTACCAATAAACACAGAGTTTCAGATTACTGTGTTCTCATAGATTCTTTGTATCTCATTAGTTTGAGGTCAAAAACTATTAGACAAATATGTAACCTGTGCTTTTTTCCCATCTGCTCCTGATTCTCTACAATTTGAATAAAGAAATACACAGAAATCCGATTTTAATCTTCATTTTCTTCATGAAATTCTTCCATCATGACAAAAATAGGCTTATATTTATTAGAGAGAGACCTGGTTGCAGGTAAAATGACACCCAAGCACGACATTTACCTTATTAGCTGGAAGCAGAAATGCCAAAACTGTTCCTGGAAGCTGAATTTGCATATCTATACTAGAAGACCTAACTCTTACAAAATCTCAAACCTGTTTTACCAAAAATCATACCTGTTCCTCTAGAAAAACGGCAATTTTTCTAGAGGAAGAGCGTAAACTTTGTACGAACGTCAGTCAAAGACTTCCAGCTAATTATGGTCTGGCGCCATGTTATTTTCTGAGACCAAGTCCTCTTGATTTATTTGGCTGCATACAGATTTCCTGTAACACCACACAACCAACGGGGTTCTGGGAGCTACTGGTGTTGGCCAGAGAAACTGGACTTTCTGTGGAGCCTGGAAGGTGCTCCACCAACAGACCGAAGGGTCAAATGTCACAACGTAACTCATAAAGAGCTTTAGTAACTCAGTGTGTACTTTAGACAACTTTTAGTGTCTTATTGTTGCTCTCACGGAGTCTAAAGTCACAGTTATGTAAGCTTTGAAGATGATTACCTGTTGAGGACGAAGTATTTGGACAAAAACCTGAACCCAAGAGATGCAAAAACTACAAAGGTTTTTCCAAAGAACAAAACATGGCATGATATCAAGTTACTAAAAATGAATGCCAAGGCAAATAAAACAACAAATAAATGTTTATATATGTGCATAATTCATATGTGGCTGAAACTAGTTGTTTAAGTCGAGATGTACAGTAAATTCACAGCTTGAGCAGTGACAGACTCCTAAGTGGACCTCATATAAATGACTGACAGAGTTTAAAGTCAATGACGCCTGTAATGGTCAGGGCTGCCTGTGGGCACAGATCCAAACTGAACTCATAAAGGATTACCACATGAGGTCCTCTGCTGTGTATGTGTGAAAGCATACTAACAGATATTTGGATGAATCTCACGTCTTCTTTTAAGCTTGATGACAATGACAGAATATGAGAACTGGACTGAGTGAGTGTGATGTCACCCATAGAAAATGGCTTAATTTCAGCTCTAACCAAATGAAGTCAACGTCGCCGTTATGGGCCGATTGATTATTGTGATTGATCCCTGTCGCTTTGAGTCTTCATTTCTATAGCAACCACTTTCACCTATCACAGGTGAGCTTGTTGGAAGTCCACACCTCTACCACTTAAAAGCCGGCTTGGAGGAATCTGTCAATCAAACGTTCAACGTGGGATCCAGCGGGCACCACGTACTTTTATTGAGGCATCTGATTGGCCAATTTAAGACTTTAGAGTTAGCTGAGTGATAGCTGTTTATTTCTCTGTAGAAGTCAATGGGATTTTGCCTTCTTGGAGCCACCCAGTCCTGTTTAGAATATGAGGGGGGGGAGTGGTCACTCAGTCTAGTTCTCTTTTACCACAGGTATCAACCTCCAGGGCTTGAGGGTCAGAATCTTGCTAGTCTTTAAGAAAATCCAGCCCTACCTGCTCTGGATTACTAGGATTAGGTTTGTTTGGCCAGTACGAGGCTACAATGGTAGGTTACTTGAAAAACATGTAGGACACCGGCTCTCAAGGCCTGGAGTTTGACACCTGTGTCTTATACAGTCAATGTTTGATGCTTTTGCTCTTGCCTTCATATATTCATATATTGAGATCACCTTCTGCTTCAAGGTAAAGTATATTGGATGAAAGTGCAAAATGATGCATTCAAAAGGAAAAACAATGTATTTCCAGATTATTACCAAACTGTTCAAAGGTTTCACACGTTAACTACTAGAGGCAACATGAAGACTCATTTGCTTTGTGGCTGTAAACTGTAGAAATTCCTGAAGTCTAATACTGAAACCAAATTCTTCCCCTACCTCGACGGCTTCTCCCTACCCCTACATTTAGCCCTCCATACAGAGAGTTTGTGGTAAAATAGTGTCTGTGAATTTGGACGGTACTAACCCTCCATGACGTCATTAACAGTAGCCAGTCATCTACGTTAGTGTGAAGCTGACAGCACTTGGAAAACAAATAACATTGATTTATAACTTTAAAAGTCATGTTAAAATGAAAACTTACATTAAAACGTAAACTTCTGGTGCTTCAGAGCACACCCACATGAATAAATATGTCTCTCCTCCACAGCATGACACTGGTCACTCTTGTGGCGGAGAGGCACACAGACATAAGTTCCTACGTATACCCATTAAACAAACAACTTTGGACACCATTACAGCTCCAAATACCCTTACAATTGGAGGGGTAAGGAGAAGCCGTAGGGGAGGTATCTCTTCTTTCCTAACTCACTTGATCCCTACCCCATTAGTTGTTTATTTTAGTAAGCTTTAAGAAAGGTCCAGGAAGTGGAATTGAGGCTCAATCATAAGATCTTCCTTTCTGGCTCAAACCTTAGCGTCCTGTAAAGAAAGGCAAAGAGACAGGACAAGAACTGGAACAAGGAAGGCAGCACCTGAACAAACGCACACTTCCTGTATCTCATCATCAGCTGTTGTGTTGCAATGGCTGTCTGGTTGATGCATAATGGAGAGGACGGGTGAATCGTGTGGTCATTAATCCAAACTGACATGCCGTTTTAATACGCCTCCAACATGTGTAATTTTATTCATACTTTTTAAAAATGTATCAAACAAGCCTTAAAACACCATTCCAGACCGTCGTGCAAAGCAGTAATAATCTCATGTTTTCAAATCCTACACCCGTCTAACGTCATGTACCAGAACAAGACTGAACCCAACATTGGGAGGTAAACATTTCTAAATCATTCACAGCTGTTTTTTATTGGGTGGGGGTAGTGCTGTAGAAAGCAGGAAAAAAAATAGAAAGACGGAGAATCCTGCTGTTCTTCTGATCTATATACCAGATTTTTGGACTTATAGGCGCATGAAACAAAACAAATCAAAACTGCATCAATGGGCGAGTTTCATGACTATGGTACCTCTGATGCCCCAACAATCTATCAAGTACTGCGGCTTTGTAGTTTACCAAAGTATTACTAAAACGCTTGGCAGATTACAACCAGAATTAATGCACAAGACACTGCCAATTTTTTAAACAAAGAGGTTTATGTACTAAAAAGTACAGTACCAGTGGATACCTTCACCACCTTACTACATTAGATTTTCCCTATGAGACTCTCTGCTTTAGATTTGCTCTCTTGGCTATTTATTTTTCCAGTTTGACAAGCATGCCCCCTTACACCACTTCCTTTTAGTTTACTTCCATCTTTGTCTTCTGGTAGGCCAGTTTGTATTTTCATTGTCACTAAAAAACAACCAGAGGTCATTTGTAAGGCGTTGACAACCTTCTGTATCACACCAGAGTGTGATAGTTTTCACTTCTGCACTATCCAGGTAAACTGGCCAAGAAAGTATGCCGAGGACCAAACGGGTCAGAGTGGATGCATCTTTGGAGTTCTGCAACTCTAACAAGAGCATTTTTCTGCATGACTCACTGTTCCACAATGATGCAACGGTTTGTCAGTAAAAGCTCAAAACTGAACGTATGGCTCAACCAACACTTTTGGCCGCAACAGGATGAAAAAAATAAAGAGCAACATGTCAGGTCTCTGTATTAATTTGTAGTCTTGCATTCTCGTAGTGATAGATTTACACATCCTCAGGAGTCAATGAAACCAATCTGGACATGCATGATTTCAGCTATGGCCAAAATGTTCTGCATCCAGAAGAAAACACAATCAGCTCATACAGTTTAGTCTGTTTATGGAATTGACACAAAATCTAAAAATAATCTGCAGAAACATACTTCCAACATCTACAGTTTCCTGAAGCTTTTCTGTTTTGACATGAAGTATTTAAAAAAAAGACTAATATAAACGCCAAAATTGTTATTGATGTTTGTGAGAATACCAGTTTTTAAAGCAAAAAAAACAAAAAAATAAATAAAACCTGCTTTGACAAAAACTTTTCCTTAAAATCAATCTTAGTACCGGTATATTTTCAAAAGTTTCAATCTGAGGAATTTATTTTTATACCATAGTGAAGATGTAGAGTGGTCGACTTCTGATCAAACAGCTGCAGGTTCAGATCCTGCCATGTATTGAAGTGTTCTTGGGCAAGACTGAACCCCACGTTGCTCCTGGTGGTTACAGGTTGGCGCCAGTATTGCACAGCGGAGTCGCATCAGTGTGAATGCGAGTGTGTGTCCCAAGCACAATGCCCGAGTACCGAAGGAATGGCTTCCTAAGAAGCATCTCAAGGTCCTAGAGTTGGCTTGCCAGTCTCCAGATCTCAACCCCATAGAAAATCTTTGGAGGGAGTTGAAAGTCCGTGTTGCCCAGCAACAGCCCTAAAACATCACTGCTTTAGAGGAGATCTGCATGGAGGAATGGACCAAAATACCACCAACAGTTTGGGAAAACTGTGTGAAGACTTACAGAAAACATTTGACTGCTGTCAGTGCCAACAGAGGATATAACATAGTATTGAGATAAACTTTTGTTATTGACCAAATACTTATTTTCCATCCTAATTTACAAATACATTCTTTAAAAATCAAGCAAAGTTATTTTCTCGATACTTTTGTCTCATTTTGTCTCTCAAGCTGAGGTATATCTATGATGAAAATTACAGGACTCTCATCTTTTTAAGTGGGAAAACATGCATAATCGGTGACTGACTAAATACTTTTTTGCCCCCCTGTAAGCATAGTGGACTAAAAAAGGAGTACATGTTGTATTTTTAGATCTTATCTGAAGCATTCTGTCACTTATCAGTTCCGTTGGTTCTAGTTCATGAACCTGATAAAGTAAATGAGTCAATATTTAACAGAAGCGGATATGTGACTTATAGTAAATAGCTGAACCACTTAACATGATCATACAGAGAAGTAAAAGGCATTTCAAGGTTCTGGATGGTTCTGGCCCATCTCTGGACCCCTGGACATCTTTCCTTAACCTTTCCATATAGACATCAGTAACAGTAGAACCGTTTCTATGGGAATGACAAATTCAATCACTAGTCGGAGTTGAGTAATGGTGCAGCTTTGTATCATAACAGTCCTATTATGAGGATTAGATCAGGCAGGAGGTCTGGGTTCAGTTTTCTTCTCTTTTTTACTAACCACAGAATGTTTAAAGAAAAGCCAAATTCTTGGCGGGGCTTCTTGAGAGCTTTCCTCAGCTCATCTTACTTTGACATTCACAACAAATGACATGTGGCTGTTGCTTTGTTTGTTGACGGAGCTCCGCCCACATCAGCTGCACTCAGGTGGAAATGCGTGAAGGTAAACCAATCACTCACACACACACACACATGTCACCGCCTCTCTAAATGTGTTTGTTTGGCCTCCTGGAAAACACGACCGCCAGTCATCCTGTCAGACTTGAAGGACTCGTCGTCACTCATCTACTCTCCAGCAATGGTGGGGCTCTCTAACCTTCGTCTGAGTGATGCTCGCCGGTCTTTTTCCTTCTGATGTCTGATGAAGCTTCGACTGATAGCGGCCATAAATTTCGCCTTACCCGGTCTCTTCTGTCAGTTATGACTCACTTGCTCATATCAATGGCAGCTCAAGACATACCTTAGGGTGTGGCATGTTTATATCTTACATAAGAAGCACACACACAAAGACCGAATACAAACAAAATTCAGATCTGGGCCACAGCCGGCGGACTTTCATGCTGAGTCAGCGCCCAGCTAAGGTCAAAACTACGGTAAGCTGCAGAGTGTTATATATTATTTAAGCATTATATTTCTTCTCACATCAGAAGATTCAAGACGGAAAATAGTTATCAGTTTTTCCAAGAACTAAGTCCCG
>NC_050525.1:8602150-8609098 GCF_002922805.2 Oryzias melastigma
AAAAAAAAAAAAAAAAAAAAACTCAATTTCTAGGATATAGTTTCTGCAGAACAGCAGGAGTTCATTTGAAATTCGTCTTTGAGTTGTTGGCTGGACTGGCGTGAAGTGATCCCACGCCTGTCCCGTCTCTGATGCTGAGAGTTCTCTGTTTACATGCTCTCACGGTAGCTTATGCTTCCTCACACCACCAAACCTAACATTACCGGCGGTGACTACTGTCAAGCTTGAGCACACACACACATTTATAGTATTCATATAGTTATAAGGGGACTAAATGTGTAGTGCTCCTTTGTTCACAGAATGGTTAAAGCAGAGTACGGATGTCTACTAACAGAAATAACAAATTGATTTTTTTTAGAGTTTGGCCACAAAAGGGTTATATTTCAGCAGATATAATTGGTGCCCTCAAACCCTAAAACGTTTCTTAATTTCTGTTACAAACAAGGAAAAGAGGGCTGGAAAAAATCCCCCCGAAAAAGAAAATTTGAAACTCCAAAATTATGTTAAGTCTAAAACTCAAGTAGTTTTCCCTGATTTATTTTTTTATGGCATGGGTTGACCAATCCTAAATTTGTAGTCAAGTTGGAGGGCGTTAGCCTTTTTTTTGTTTATTTTTAATGGCTTGACCTACATGTTAAATCCTACTGCACTATGTCTCATCTGAGCCAACAATTATCATCTTAAACCAACAAAGTCAAGCTCTGACAAGTGCGTGCCGTCATCACAGGTATGACCCGTCACGGTTCTCCCATAATCCTGATTAAAGGAAATGGCGACTTGTCTGAAACGTGCAGCACGGGATGCAGAAAACAGCTTTGTTTAGTTCCTCTGATTAAAGCATCAACATCTTTTCATGAGTCTCACAAAGACAGCCATCAGCCCCGTTCTAGTTCTGACTGTTATCCTGTGACCAGAGTGATGAAGAGATTACCGTTTCCTGTAGCCTGCAGCATGACATCATGCTTCATGAAGCGGAGAGTCAGCATGGGGGAGGAGAAAGGCGAAAAACTTCATTCTACTATCTACTCTGCGATCACTGAGCTCTTCACAGCGGCTGTAGACCAGCGTGACTTTATGTCCCTTTGATGATCACAGGTTGAGATGACACCCAGCTGTTGCTGCAGCGACGGGCGAGGAGGTGTTTTGTTTGCTATAAGGAGATCCTGAATCAAACTCAATGTTTTAGTCACATGCACGGGGTTGACCTATGTACATCTTAAAGCTGAATTCTCACAGAAAGCGATTCACATGTTCGGGATGTCCCAGGGCGTTTAGGACATTGTGGCATGATTTGGGCTTCATGGTGCGTCCACAGTTAAAAACCGTGGTGTGTTCAGGAGTCCAAATCCAACATGGAGGATCTGGTCCTTCTCCTCCTGAACTGTATGATATTTTTCTTGCTTGCATCAAGATGATAATAATAAGGTCCTGTAAAGCCGGGTTCACACCGGATGTGGAAGCACTGTGAGGTTGAATGTGCGCGGTATCTTAGTCTCCAGTTCACAGCAGACACCTATTTCTCTGCGATGGTCGAGGGGTGCTTCTGCTCAGCTGTGGTTATTCAGAGCTTTTTTTTTGCCATGATCAGACACCCAAAACCACAAACTCCTGCTCTGTAGTTGGCCCCCTACATTGATCTGTGTGTGTTTTGTGTTTTCTACAGTCCGTTTAGATGCAAAAATATGATTTCATTTGTCAATTGTGGTATTTTATAGTGAAAAATGTGTTATATTCTAAAAATTGACCGGATTTTCTCGCGTGTCTTGGTGTAACTTCCTGCCAGAAATGACGCATATCATGCAAAAAAAAAAATAGACCAGATGTCAAAACTATCACTACACGGCGCGAGCTGGCCACAAAGGACCACAGCGCTTCACGTCTTGTGTGAACTACACCATAGCTTAACAAAGGCGTCAAATGGAAGGAGGAGGATTTATCACCAGTTATTTTTTCAGATTAGTCGACTAATCAGGCCATACACTCAGTAGATGTAAAACACTCATCTTAACCATCATTAGCTTTAAACTTTCTGAAAACTAGATATATAGCTTTATCTGCAATAATGCTAGTGTGAATTCTGTAAGCTGAATCTGACATAGTGCTGATGGCTGAAGATGCTGAAACTGATAGCTGATGGCCATTAACCCTTTTTAAATAAAATCCTGCTTTTAAGTATTTATAAAAGTGCATTTTTTATCCATCCATCCATTTTCTTGACCGCTTCGTCCCTTTCGGAGTCGCGGGGTGCCGGAGCCTATCCTGGCTACTGATGGGCGAAGGCGGGGTACACCCTGGACAGGTCGCCAGTCTGTCGCAGGGCCTCAATCACACACCCATTCACTCTCACATTCACTCCTAGGGGCAATTTAGAGTCATCAATTAACCTATGAAGCATGTTTTTGGACGGTGGGAGGAAGCCGGAGTCCCCGGTGAAAACCCACGCATGCACGGGGAGAACATGCAAACTCCACACAGAAAGGTCCCAGCCGGGATTCGAACCGGGGCCTTCTCGCTGTGAGGCAAGAGCGCTAACCACTGCTCCACCGTGCAGCCCAGTGCATTTTTTATTACAATTTGAACATACATTACTTTTGACAGAACCACATACAAGTTAATATTAAAATAAAATACACCCTGTTTTAAATAAAATTAGATTATGTGATAAGAATTTAGGCTTTCAGCTTATTCTAATAGATTCAACTTTTTTGGCATTACTTTGTTCTATTATCTAGCGAGTTAAAAATCTAAACCCACAGTAGATAACATAGTTAACTAAAGCAATATGACCAAAACTAAATACCAATAGTTATTTTTTTTTTATAAACCATTTTCTTCAAAGCTAAAGAGCCACAACAGAAGGATAAAGGAGCCGCAGGTCATTATGATCTATGTTCAAATGGTTGGCACTTCTGAGTTTTGTAAAATATATTAGTCATATGTCACTAACAGTTCCTGATCGTTCAAAATTCAGCTGTTTGACATTTAAGCAGTCAAAAGCTCAACTGGTAGAGACTGAAAATTTGCTTAAATATCATGTAGCGACATGTGAATTTCGATTGTGGAAGCCCAAAATGTGACTTTACAGGCGTTTAATTAGAGTGTTCATTGAAAGTGGTCGCTCAAATGCACTTTCCTGAGGCCAGTGTGTTTGTAGCTTGACGCACAAATATGTGTATAAGAATATGAAAAGCACAGGCGTCTTGCAGTTCAATTGTGGCTCATGCGACTACCTTAACAGACGTCAGGAAAAGAATGTACCATTATCCTGCCTGTGGTAATCTTGAAATATCTGAAAGTAAGTTACATCCACTTATGACATATGAGTGATGCTGTGTTATGAGGCAGCACTCCAGACCTGCACAAAGGCTGCATTCATTGTGTGTGCAGGTGATGCATAACTGGACGTAGGGCGCCTGTAGGACGCCCATGCAAAACTACACTCTGATTGTGTAATTTCCTCATTTCTAACAGTCACGTACACTTATCACAAAAACAGCACCAATGGGTCTATTGCACAGTGCACAGTGTTTAGGGAACATTTCAAAGATCCCTACAACACACCTGCATCTTACCTACTTTTTTTCCTTTGTGCGTTTCTTAAGTGTTCTCTACTTGCAGCATGCCCGTAGATAAAATGCGCAGGAACCTTTTTTCGCCTTACAGGCTCACCGAGTGGCCAACAATCTTGATATATCGTGCAGCATGTACAGATAATCCCATTTCCAGCTTTGGGCAGCTAGTAAGTGTTATGTAGCATAAAAATATTATGTGCTTTTAACTCCTAAAAGATCAAACTTTTTACCAAAGCTTTGTTTACATATAAAATCTGTTATCTGTTCTTCAGATCAACAGGGATGTAAAAACCTAGATATAGTTTATCATCTATGTGCGCCTCAGCAATCATTTTTTTAAATGTAACTAATCTGAATGTAATAAATGGTAATTAAGTGATCGTAACGATCAAAATAAATAAATTGATTAAAAAAATACATTTTCTTTTTTTTTTTTTTTCCCCTCTTTTCGGTTCTAGAGCTGCAGGTTGCACACATTTTTGTAACATTTTAAATGCTATTTTACTTTTTAAATTCACATCAAAACATTTTAAATCTTGACATTGATCCCTAAAAGAAAGAAGTTATTCGATGGACGTTTTTTAGAGAAACGATTCATACATTCACTGCAGAAAACCACAGTGAAAAAGAATGCGCTTGATTTAAAGAAGAGGAAGCAAATAACTGACTGAAAGTTATGACAGCGGAAGTGCAGGAGAGCATTAGGTAACCCAACATGCAAGAAACCAACATCTCAGTTAAGCTGACCCCACCTGTAGGGTCTCTGCTGACCCGCCCTCTCTGTGCAGACCCATGCTTACCTGAACCATGGTGACCACATGGCAGGGGTTCAGCAGGTAGATCAGAGTCTTGGTGGCAAACTTGAAGCCAACCTCCACACCAAAAGTCATGCAGAGGGCAACCAGCAGCAGGTTCTTCCCAAGACTGTCCTCCTTCCGTGTGCAGTCCCTCCCGGTCGCCCTGAAGTCCCTGGAAGGGTTGACCTTCCTCAGAGACAGCCAGATCTCCAGCAGGGAGATGAGGAGGATCACCAGACTCTCGCCGGCGCGCTGCTGGGGCGTCAGGAAGGCTGCGCACTCGGGGCCTCCGTTCCCCTCAAACTTGGGGTCCACCCCGCCGTAGACCCAATCCAGGAGGCTGTACACGTTATATCTGGACATATTCATCTTCTCGTGTTGGAACAGATACGAACAAGATGGAATGAAAGACGCCACACTGACTTCTTGGCGAAACATGAACAGCGAGATTTCCCTCTTCGCGCGCGTCCTCGTGGGGGAGAAATGGGCATGGAGATCGTTCAGGCTGAATCAACCGGCGGGCTGCCTCATCCGCGAGCGGAGGAGGAACTTGAGTTAGCAACGGGAGGCAGCTGTTGTCAAGACTACCCGGAGCTTGTGTTGTTTGTGGACATCAGGAAGCCTCTCCTCCTTCGCTTCGGCGGCTCTGGCTGAGGCGCGCGGTCAGGTTGGCGTGGAGGTCATGTCAGTGAAGCAGACGGGCCGGTTCCATTTCCAAATCCCGCCGTGGTGGAAGCAAATTTGCTGAACGCCGAGTTAACATGTGGAGGCAGCAGCGGCAAGCGGCTAGCTTAGCTTCTGAGCCTCAATGAGCCCAAAGTGGGGTAAATTATACCCGATGTTTTGACTTACAGGTTAAAAGAAGCCCATAAAATATAGTTTTACAAATATCAAAACGTACATTAAAGCAACAAATCAACCAGAATATACAATTAATCAGACTCTTGTTCTGGAAACAGCTTTATTCATGTGGAATCACATTAAAGTCGCTATAACAATGCTACATGTGGAAGGAGGTTTTGTGGTATGTGCGTTGATTTATTTGAGTTTATTTTTAAATTACTTCTAAGAGCTAATAGGTTCGTAGTGTGTTATAGAAAAAGAACTATGTACCAAGAACAGAAAACGTCGTAATTTTACTCGATTATGTAAGTTTAAAAAAAGTTTGCCTGCCTACGAGTCAAATCTGAGGCTTTATTTAACAAAAATCTTACCTAACGTGACGTTTGGTGATACCTTTAAATAAACTACGGAAATTTCAATTTTTAGTGGGACATAAACTAAATAGTAAAACATTAACTCTTTTTTTATTACTTTCACAATTTATTTACTTAGGTGTAAAAAAAGATCAATATTGTAGCAGCAATTATACTTTTTAATGTATCTTAAAGATTACTGTTTTTTTTTTAGATTTTTTATTGACAACTAAAATTTCTAGTTATTTGTTAAAAAATATGAAAAAATATGTTATCACAGTCCAGCTCCAAGCCAGTTTTCGCATGTTTCTCTCAACATTAAGAGTAACACAGCAGTGCTTGAAAGAAATATTATTTTAAGTATTTTTTTTCTTGTAGAATAGAATAGATTTGATTAAAATTTTACTAATCACTCCAATGCATACCCTTGTTTCCTTAGCTCTATTAAAAACAGCAGATAAATAATAAATAACACTAAAAATTCACTTAAAATGAGTAACAAGAGAAATTCTCCAGTATCTATGTGGCGTTGTAGAGGGACATGTGGTAACTGTCTAGCCAGTGAGCAACTTTTAAGAGATTTTTCTACCACAAGTTTATTACCATTAAAATGTGTTGTATGTATGACGTCGATACTCTGATTTTCTTAAGACTCAGGACATCTGCCAAAAGCAATTTTTTTTTCACTGCCAAACTTTTCTAGTTTTGATCAAGACATAATATTTTCAGTTTTCTTGCATTTGGTAAATTAGTACCTGACTGTGATTTTCCTGTTGTCTTTTAAAGGTTAAGAAATAATACACAAATAAACATTCAACAGGATTTGAGTTTGGAACAAACTGAATTGTGAGTCTGTTTAAGAGCCGTGCTTTCCTTTTCCTCAGGTACTACACCGACATCTGTCAGACCATCTCTGCCAGCGATCAGGAGATGAACTCGGCTCTGGCAGAGCTCTCTCGGGTAAGACGTCTGCTAGCATATCCAGCTGGAAAATTTCTCAGAAGTTGAAATCAAATCTGGAAGTAGATTTATTTTGACTTTCTTCCTCTCCTACAACAGAATTATGCACCAGAGGTCAATTGTCTTGTGGCGTTACAATGAACTCTACAAGTATATCAACAAATACTACGATCAGGTCAGTATTTGTCTGTTCTTCATGACAGAGACAGAGGAAACAAATTAAAACTCTTCTTCTTAAATAGAGTTGTACAAGCGCAGAGACAAGCTGATTTAAAAAAAAGAAGTGGAAGTTAAAGTCTCATCAGTCATCACACCTCTATACTTCATATTTGAACCCCAATGAGGCAAATTTCCTTTGTGATATTGGGCTATATAAATAGAATTGAATTGAATTGAATATTTGACCCCTCCCCAGGGGTGGCA
>NC_050525.1:8609260-8609457 GCF_002922805.2 Oryzias melastigma
CACTGTAACTTTTTAACCATTAGCACGATCATTCCAGTACATTATGAAGGAGAAAAGTGGCTCGATGAGCCTGATAAGATAAAAAAATTAAATTAAATTAATCAACCTCGCATTATGGGGCGATGGGTTGAATGATTTGTCAGTACTCTTTTACTTTAAAAAAGGAAAGTGATATAAATGTTGATCGTCACGATAGG
>NC_050525.1:8617229-8617972 GCF_002922805.2 Oryzias melastigma
TATTGGCAGATTACTTTTCATTTAAAGCAAGTGAAGCAAATCATATATTCTATATTAGAAGATACGGATGATGTTGAGAGGTTAAGATAATTTATTTTGAAGAGATGTACAAAACCATAACTTAGATCACATAAAGAAATTAATCGGCGCAAAACCTTATAAAGATCTCAATGACAATAAAAATGAAAATCGAATAATAAAAAAACAAAGTTTTAGAAAAAAATATCCACAAACCAAAATGATTCAAAAAATGAAAAAGAAATGTTTTTATGTTTACCAGTTTGTAAGTTAATAATTTTCAAGCCTTGATGCAGATATCGACAGCAAATACAAAGGAGAGGGACCATGTAAAAGTGCTGTTAAATGCAATGTAGTTGAAGGTCGGTGCACCAAACTTTTGTGCTGGAAAAAAAGAACAAAAAGTGGGGCTCACCGGTGCAACCAGTAAAGAAGGTTAGTCTAGAGCCCTGATATAGACAGAATTTCAAGGTTTATCCAGGGAACAGACAGGGTCTGGTAGAGGAACTACAGTACTACATTTAGACTTTTTGCAGATATTGCTGTTTGGTTGTTTTCATCAATCCAAAGCCTTCAGCATTTGTACAGGAGGTTTGCAGCTGCATCTCCAAAACTCTATGAAATCGTGTAGTTCTACAACCAGACCCCCTCCTGCAGCCAGGACCAAGCTCCTGCTCTGGTCGTACATGGACCTGAGCCCAAACTAACGCTGCATTGTCCACATG
>NC_050525.1:8618062-8630540 GCF_002922805.2 Oryzias melastigma
GTAACTCCTGTCATGCTTCTGGTGCTGAGAAAATAACTGGGAGCTCAAACATGGTCAAAAGGTTGGAATACTCGATTAGGTGTGAGCCACGCCTTAGAACTTAACCACGTTTGTGGATGTTATCACATGTTAGTGCTAGCTCTTAGATTTTGGCTCAGAGACTCAGAGAAAGAGAAAAAAAAGAGTTTAAAAAGCATTTGAGTGCAACTAATGTTTCTACCAAAGTGGTTGGAAAGTACTTGGTTTTAAAATAACCACAAAAGTGACGTAAATCCATTAGTGTAAGGGCGTGTAAGGAAGTTTGTAAGCAGGACTCTGACTCTCAACTGAAAATGTCCTAATTGTGGTAAAAAAGAAAGAAAGCATGATGTGTTTCTGGTTTTACAGCCAGACTCACCAAGTCCTTTTAGTGACTCGTGGGAAGGAGTTGCAGCAGATGAGATGAGGAGGTCAGGACGAGTGATGGATGTTGTGAGGGAGCACACCTTTCATCCGCTGTTCCTTTTGCAGTGAAGGCTTGGGATGATCAAAAGGACGGACGGAAGTTGTTCGTTACCTCTTCTGATAACTGGATCAGTTCACATCCATTCCGATGGGGGGGTTCTTCTTTTTTCTTTGGGTTATCGTGTTCCTAAAACAGGTCAAACTTACGTCTGAAGTTTCTACTTCAAGCCTCACACCACTGAGATTCCCGTGTTCAGTGGAAGCCTCTCGAGTAAAAATAAATCCTCTGGTGTCCATGTGTGCTAAAAAAGTGACTTCTCTGTGGTTTGACATGATTTCAGGGAGGAGTGGAGTCAGTTATTTGCATATGAGGATCCTGTCGTTGGAATTGGCATCACCATCTGAGAAGGATGTGTCCTTCACCTCTCTGTACGTCTTCTGAGAGCTGGATCTTTTCTCCTTTGACTATGAATCTCAGGCCATTTTCCTGGAGATTCTGAGCTTTCCATTGATATATCAGCTTTTTAATTTAGAGTTTTTTACCCATCTGTTTGGTATCAAGAAGATGTCATGCTGCAGCCGTTTCTTGTCAGATTTTATAGATCCGTACATGAAAAGATGCCCTAATGTGCATGTTACTGTAAACCTAAACATCAGAATATCAGCACTTTTAAAACCTTATTTTCTATTTTTTCATATTCAAGTTTCCAAAATTTTTTTGGAGGTGTGAGAAGATTAGTTAATTATCAAGCTAGACAAAATCCTAAATTCTATTTGGTTAGTTCATGAAAGCATGAACAAAAAAAAAAAAGAAATCAATCACATATTTAAAAAAAAGGAACAAAAATTCAAAATTTCACATTTTTTTGCAGCTTGTAAATTCCGGTTACAAACAATAATTTAAATTAATCAATTATTACAGCTACATTAAAGACCCACTCCTTTGAAAATTGTGTTTTGGGTGTTTTTTACATGTTCTTGTGGCATTTTCTTCATGATAGAGGACATAAAATAATGAAACTTAAGATTAAAGTCACATTTCTGAGTATTTTTTATTAAAATTGTTGAGAATCAGTAACATATTAAAAATGCAGTTTGAAGAACAAGCTTACTCCGTCCCTCCCACAACTCAGAGGGGAATTTCTAACAAACTCCTGCCACTCAACAACACAGTTTGTTTTGTTTTGGATAAAAAAAATGCAGAATTATAAATAAAAGAATACAGGAAACACTTTTACAACAGATCATAATATGATTGGAGAGGAACTTTAGGTCCCTTCATTGAGTTTTTTAATTTCAGTTAAATAGGGTTCAGTCTTTCATCACACAAACTTTTCCTCATTTGACCTCTTTGGAACATGACATCATGGCAGGACACAGTTCTATTTAAGGTTGGACCATGATTCTTTTGTGCATAACTGAATTTATGTCTCACTCTTACAAATAAAGCAAGCCCAAATCATTACACCTCCACCACTGTGCTTAAGAGTAAATGTTTGTGTTTTTAATATAACACCTACCAGCGCCACTTTTCATCTGTCTCCCACTCTTTGTTACCAAAGCCTTGGAGCGTTTGAGAGGAAGTTTGTGAGACTCAGTTGGCTTTCTTTTAGAAAATAAAAATACTTTGTTCTATTTTCCTCTTTAGTTCAAAAGTCTTTCCAGATTTATTAAATGGAAAGAATTCTGAACCAACCCAGCAGCTGCAATGTGCACAAGCTCCATCCAAGACTCACTGAGATGAGCCAAGTTTATCAGAGGGTCATCCTGCTGCAGGAAAAGGAGCTCAAACTTCAGTCCAAACTGTTCCAGATGATGTCAGGTATTGGAAGGACGGATGAAACATGTTAAGTGGAGAGGTGGGAGGAGCCTTGGAAAGGTGGAATGCAAAATAAAACTCGAAGAAACCCAGATTTATAGGAACTTCTCCACCAAATCCGATGAACTTCCTGACTGTATTTGATTTGCACCTTAAAAAGAATGCTAAAACCACTCTTCCCTGGGAAACTCGACAATCTTTGATGGGTCAACAGTTGGTGTAAATTGTCATGATTGTATTGGGAAAAGGGAAAAATCTGACGGGGACTTTAGAAACACACCATAAAGTTTATCTGAGATCCACAATCAGTCAGGTGGTTTTCTTTGAAAGCCGTTTTATCAATTTTACCTTTTTTCAATTCAATTCAATAACATCATAATTCAAATCTCCAAAATAAATAAAATAAAGTCCACAATACTATTTAGGTTTTATTTAGGTACTATTTGGGTTTAGTGTTTTTATATGTATACTTACTGTACCTTTTATGTATGAGTTTCTGTTTGTTTTTTATGCTCTTGTTGTTTGGAGCTTGAGTCCGTAGTAAATTATTCTGTTCTAATAAATTATTCTACTAGTGTCTAATAGTGAGTGGCTCACACATCAAATGATCTGTTTTCTGCTTATGGTAAAGATGGACCAAAAAAGAAAAAATTCTGAGTTGAGTTTTCAGTTCTATTATTTTTACCATACAAGCAGGGCCTGGACAAAAACAAGTTTAACATGCAGCTTCTAGTCAAAGCCATTCGGACAAATACTTCTGGCTCAATTTCCAAATTCAGTTGTAAAATCCAGGCATCCTTTCAGAATGCAGAGAAGTGCAAAACGGAACGAGCAAAATTCTGAGTTTGTAGATCATATTTGATCCAGGGGGAAAAAAGAACCATCATGCAAGAAGAGAAGACAGCAAAGCCTGAATAATATTTTTTTTTTGTCATGTTGAAAAGGGTTAAATAGTGGAAAACCAATATTGGAAGAAAAAATTTAGAAAGAAAGAAAACAGTTTTTTTCTTTGAGTTTACAGCATTTTTTTCTGACTCAAGAAAGTAGGTGACTGTTGAGAAACTACATGACTTGGAAACAGTCAAACCTGGACTGCATTTAACCCTTCATAACCATTTGTGCGCTATCACATTTGATACGCTAGTGTCTGAGCCCCCTATCTCATTAGCATGATCTAAACTTTCCTAAAAGCCCATTGGATGTAACTTGGTTCGTGTTTTCAGCCCTGTAGTTCATCATCACTCCACTAGGGGCAGTAGAAGAACTTTTCCTGTTCATTTCAAAATGGCTGCCTCCGTGAAAGCTCAAAAACACTTTAGGTGGGAAAAAGTTCAGTTAACTTTATAATGAGAATAACTCATGTTTTGTTACTCATTTTTAAAAATAACTATTTGTTTTATTGATATAATACAACATGTGTTAATAATATTTTTTATAATAAAGTTGCACCATTTTAAAATGTGTGGATCAAATTTGTAACTGTTAGCAGGTTTAAATATAATGTATTTTTTTTCCCCTGAACACTCATCAATAGTTTTACATTTTAAACAAACATTGCTGCGATAGTTGGCTTTACAGTCTTACAAGCCTAAAAAAATAAGATATTTATGTTAATTTCACCAAGGAGAAAGGCCTGCATTTGCTTAAAATGTTCAAATAAAGACTTTTTTTTTCAAACTTATAACTCTATAACAGACAGGTTCCAATTTTTCTTGAAACATGTATGTTTTCTATCAAATATGAGTCAGAGCACAATTTTTTCTGGCCACCAGGGGGCGGTGTGACCTTTTACTCTACCGATATAAACGCCCCCTCCCACACACACACACACAAGGCTTCCTGCAGGACATGTGGAGAAAAAGCAGCAGCTCTTCCCTGTAAATCCTTGATAAATGCAGACCTGGAGCTTTTACAGTTTGACTCTTTGCAGTCTTTTATATCAGCTGACAGCCAAACAGTGTTTTATTGTGAAAGATTAATTCCCACATCGCCAATATAAAGGAGCTCGGAGCCAAATCAATGCTGCTCAGCTGCCAAACCCCATTTAGAAAACAAATTAAATCAAAAATAATATTGTTGTTGTACCTCAACTGGCCATATTTTAAGACGTTTGTTTGATTTTCTATTATTTTATTATTCATTTTGTGAATATTTTTCATCTAATTTTAGTGAAATGCTTGTGTGTGTTCTGTTAGAGGTTTCTGCACACATGCACAAGTGACAAAACAAGAGCGCAGATGTGGACAGCCGCGCTCAAGGCCATGATATCTATAAAAAAACCACATCAAGTGTTTTGCTGGCCCGAGTTTATGTTTGTGAAAATCAATCAGCTCCTCAAAGAAAGGCAGAGAAGCTCCCATAGGCCTTCTCTCGCTTTCACTGCAGAGCAAGAATCAGTCAAGTATGTGAAACTAAACTTCGCTCATGCATGGAGAAAACCCCAAGAGGAGAGTAAGCCTGCTCATCCATGCGCCTCCTGCGGGGGGTACGAAGCATGGAGAAGCCCGAATGGGTGTCAGGTTATCATCTCAGGAGGATGCAGCTTGGTCCACAGATGAGGAAACCAAAACTCAAGAGGATGAGGCATCCAGACGGATCACAAGCAGAACATCTGACAAAGCTGCAGCTCCTCAGAACAATAAGTGTCCCCTTGAGTGGGAATCTGAGTTCTCTTTTAACGTATTCCTTCCATTGCAGTCTGAGCCTCCAGCCCTTCTGAGAGACCACACAGAAAAACTCCTCTTAATGTCTAATCATTCCAGACCAATTCATTTTCTTATCACCCTCAATGTCCCACATTCCATTTCCTGTGCCTCCCTGTTTCACTTTGCTCCTCCTGGATTATGTTCCCAAGGACAAGCGCCGCTCTCGGGCTGCTTCCCTCCAAGAGGAAGCCCATCCCGACCGCTGCCTGCGAGCTTTTCAGTTCAGAAGCAGTCTAATGTGCCGCATCTTCTGAACGTGCCAACTGCAGCAGAAACAGTCCATTTGAACTTGTTAATTGAAGGGAAAAGCCTGGAGTGAAAACCGCATTTCAAATGAAACACCTGGAGACAGGACACATCAGCTTCACACTGCAGCACGGTGCTGGTGTAAACACACTGTTTCAAGTGAAGATTGAAGCGATTTGCTATGTTTTTTTATCTTTATTTAGGTGTTTTATAGAGTCATGGAGCTGAACAGACAGTTAGACATGCATGTGTGTGACAACCCAATCAACCTTTTCTATCAATTCAGTTTCTGAACCTACTGAATCCCTTTTGGGGGTTGCTGGAGCCAATCCAGCTCCCGTTGGGTACAGGCGGGGTAGATCCTGAACAAGTTGCCAGTCTATTGCAGGACTACACAATCATAGCAACACCTAGGGGCAACTTAGAGACACTAATTACCCTATGAAGTGTGTTATTGGACTGTGGGAGGAAGTCTCAGTGCCCAAAGAAAACTCACGCATGCATGAGGAGATCATGCAAACTCTACACAGAAAAGTCTCAGTTGGGATTTGAACCAGGGACTTCTTGATCAGGACCCTCTGCATCTACAGTGTTTTTTCTGAGTATAATTACCATTTTTTGCATAGTTTGGTGGAGGATTTTACTTATGGTCAGGTGTGAGTTATATGTGATTTTTAATCAACCACTAGAGGGCACTGTAGGTGTGTTGATCATTATTTGCTACTGTCATCATTGCAGAAGAAGAAGCGCCGCTCAGTCTTAAGCCAGGTTTGTTGAAATAGACTCTATGCATGGAGCTGTGAGACCATTGACATAAATAAAAATGGACAAAACAAGGCAGTGACATCACTAATAGAAAATGACTTACATCGGGTTCCAACGCAATGAAGTCAATTCAGCCGCCATTTTTGCGCAATACGTAAATCGCTTGATTTCGCCATTTAAGTATCAGACGACGTTATTAAGCAGTAACTGGTCCGAGAATCTGTCAAACGTTTGAGGTGGGGCCAGCAGGCGCTACATGCTCTTATTGAGGCATCTGATTGGCCAGTTTATAACTTGAATAACTTGTGATAAAGAAAATATATCATGAAAAAAAAAACATTAGTTCATCAAGAACATGTTAAAGAGAGATATCAGAGCAAGAATGGTTATTCTGACAAACAGAATGAGTAATAACAGTTTTTTCTCAATAGAATTCTATGGGATTTTAGCTTTCTGGGACCAGCAGGTACTTCCTATTTGGAAAGAAATGTGGAGAGGATGATCAGTCCATCTCTCTCTATGTACTGTCTATGTTTGTGACGCATTTCCTGTTTAAAATAAGACCCATTTTTACTAACTGTATACATCAACTTTGTAAATCTCCATATTATTCCTACTATTGTTAAATTTTAGTTATTTCTTTCATTGTATGTTAGTTTGCCATCCAAAAATTTAGAAACCCTCTGCTGTGGAGCCATTGAAACACAACTAACAGGTCATAAAGATAAAGGCAGTGATAATTTGAGATGTCTTTTATGTTAGTTAGCATTAGCCCAAATGAGAAGGGACATTTTTTTCAAATTACAGGCAGCCAGTCCTGAACTTTTTTCTTGGCCGCAAAGACCCGTACGAAGAGTTAAGGTTACGGTTAATAAACCAAATGGTTCTTGATCACGGCTGTGTCCGCGCTCCAGCTGCGTGACAGCTAATGGAACTTTAACTTAAAGAGTAACCAAACAAGGAAGTTGGAGACTGACTCCACCCACAGCCGAAATGTGAAAATCCAGTCAGAGGGGAGGGGCTGAGGAACAGGACTGTTATCATAACTGGAGCTGCAGTTCATGACGTGGGACTTACATGGTTTGACCAATCACAAAATCCAACTATAATACATTGATTCAACCTGTAGGGGGCAGCATACATACCATTTTTGACTATATTTTCAAGAATTAAAGAAGTTTATTTTAATTTGTCAAAAATATAGCAATGATCAACCAACACCACTTTTAAAACCCCATTTATAGAAGTCAACAGCCAAAAAAAAGTTGATTTAGGGCTTGGTTACCCTTTAAATATGTGTGACCAGAAAGAACATTTAGCCTTGGACACACTTAATATTTTAGCTGTAATGCAGCAATATACATCTTGGCTGCACCTGTTACTCGTCACCAACATGAATTCCCATCACTTTTTGAGTTGGTCTTACAAAAATGGTTAAGCATAAAATGCAACCCCTTTTTGGATTTTAGTTTGTAGTGTTTTACTAGACAAATAATGCTCTAAAACAGTGTTTCCCAACCCTGGTCCTCAGGGCACACTGTCCAGCATTTTTTTAATCCAACCCTGCTCAACTACACCTGCCTTTGATGACCGTCATTGTCAGGCTTCTGCTGAGCCTGATGATGAGCTGAATCAGGTGTGCATAAGCAGGGCAACATGGAAAACATGCAGGACAGTGTGCCCTGAGGACCAGGGTTGGGAAACGCTGCCCTAAAAGATATCTTGCAAACTCCAAATACTCCCCTATTTCCATGTAAACAATGGTCCACTGCCCCAAGCGGAAACTATTGGGCGGTCATGCACTGAATGCGGAAGTAGGTTGTGTATTTTGTTCCAAGGCAACACAAAGGATGAATCATTCAATTGATTTGGTGATTTGAAGTCATATAAAATAGATGACTCATTAGCATGTTCTTTATGCTTTATGTACATATGTTGCCCTTAATCTACTAAATTCCTACTATGTAGCGTGCAAATATTCAGTCTATTATTATCTATTCCGATACAAGGATTGGCCTTAAAAAATGAAACATTTGTTCTTTTTCCTTTATTTTGCTAAATATATGTCCCCCAAAGGTACAACTTATATAAGATTTTTTTCTTTTTTATTATGTATTTATTTGGATGTTGCTACTCATGTAGTCTGAAAAATATAGAAGTTATCTACAAGCAGATCCATCAAAAGGGAGCAGAACTGGGAGCTGCAGGCTTATTTTCTACGTCACAAATAAGCTCTTTTTCAAGCGGCCTTTTTTTGTCTGCTCTTGATTTACCACAATTTGAATAAAGAAATACTCAGAAATTAAATTTTAAGTTTAATATATCCTCCATCATGAGAAAAATGCCAGAAGAACATGTTAAAAACACAATTTTCATTGGAGTGGTCTTCATCTGCTGCAAGAAAACCTCATTTTACCGAGCAGAAGCCATGAGACGAGCCTCTGCTTCCTCACTGAGAGTGTCTTTTGTTGGTTAGTTCATGCAAAGTGCGAAGTGTCAGAGCATGCAACATCCTGTAACACCCGGCTCATTTAACTCATGGAAATCAGGCTAAATAATACAAAACGCTCCACATTTTTCTGACTCAAGGTGAACGGAGAGAACCCAAACATTACAGCCAAGAGTTCTTCATTATTTATGGAGTTAAATCCACTTTCTATCAGACTTTGAAAACTCTGCTAAATAATAGAGCAGTTACCGAGCATGCAAAGCTCCAGCGCTCATGCTCCCATAATTATGTAGAAGTGCAAACAGTTTACTTTGAGACTTTTTAGAACTTTATTATTTAGACTGGATGAAATTATTATGAGCGATGTTTTTGTTTGTGATGTAGAACAGGAGATTTTTGTTGTAATCTGCATTTGGAAGCATCTTGTATCCGACTGTGGCTTTTAAATAAGCAAAGGATCGCTTTAACAGCACCATTACACGAGTGCACGTTTAAGGTCAACACCACGGGGGCGAGTCTTGTGAGACACCATTTGGAGAGAGAAAAAAAATCCTGTTAGAGAAAAAGTGTTTGTGAATGTTGAGGGGATTTGAAGGTGTAGCATGAAATATAATTTAATGGCTTAATCCACAGAACTAAGAGACTCACCTGCGAAAAAAGAAACTACAGACAAACAAAGCAGGAATGAAGCAACAGGTGAATAAGTGAAAAATCCAGACAAGGATTGAAAAGCGCAGAACTTCTATAATTTCCATCACTTGTTGCTTTGTCCCATCCTTGTAATTTCTGGCCAATGAGTGAGGAGATTTTTAGTCATGTGGTTTTGTTTATAGGCTTTTGTTCTGGAACAGATATGTCCACTTGATGGCAGTCTGAATACAGACCAAATGTAAGATTTAGGACTCGATCCCGAACAAATGACATTTTTCAGTCTAAATACACCCTCAGAATGATAATTTGTTCCGGATTATTGGGGGAAACAAACTCTGGTTCACTTTAAGCATACCGAATGTGTTCAGTCTGAAAACAACCATCGTCAATGAATCGATTTTTATTCCTACGGTCAAACCGGATCCATCCATCTGAGCCAAGCTGTTCATCTAATTCAACTTTTGGCTAATTATGTCAATTTTAGGCCAGAGAATTGGATTGTGATGATGAACCAACAAATAGTAGTTTAAATGAATCATTACACCCCATATGTAATACAGGAAAGCCCCTATATTTAAGAGACTTTTTCAGGAAAATTCAGTCACTTTATTTTCTCTCATGCATGTTCCACAACAGTCATTCAGTGTTTTACAGAACACCTCCTTTCTCCAATTAGCCTCCTTGAACCCATTTAAAACTTCACGACTGTTCTACAACACTGGTTTTGCTAGGAACTTTGTGGTTAATTTAAAAAAAGTGAGTCTAATTTAAAAAAATGTCAAACCAAGATATAATGAAAACTTGAATGTGGTCATGACCTCTGACCACTGTGTGGTCCACGAGTGCAGCCTCTGCAAACAATCTCCATGGCAACCATGTTTAGTATAGGTCATTTTTACCTTAGAGTTATTAATCAGTGCACACATTTACTAATTCACATGAGGACACTTTTGATAGTAATTGAAAGAAAAAACTCATCATGACCAGAACAGCGGGTGGTTAAATTCAAATTATTTAAATATAAACACACACACATTAACTTGAGATAAATGTATAAATTAATACAACGAAGGGTGAGATTAAACTATTAGGAAGTGAAATGGATAAAATTGGAGATAGATTACGTCGAATAAAAACAGAAATAGAGCTAAATCCAAAAAGTGGGTTTTAATGTTGCTCCTGAAAGTTTTAACATTCTCTGCATCCCTCAGGCTGCCTGACAGGCTGCTCCGGAGATGGTTTTCATGATACTGACATGATGCCTCTCAGAAGATTTCGACTTGACTCAGTTAGAGCAGCTTACAACCTCAGCGTCTGCTGGTACTCATGCTAATAGCAAACCAAACAAACAGGAACACACAAAAATACCTCCTTAAACTCATTCCTGTCTTTTACAATGAGTGTTGTTCACACTGCAAGTTTGAATAACAGCGTGCCTCAGCGTAAAGTAAAGCTTTATTCGGCGCACGGGGGCTCATGACAGTCTAAAGGCTTAAAAATAACCCCCCATTAATCACTCACACATCATGTAATCTGCATGAAACATGAGTGTGGTTGCTCACTGTCTCCATAAACACACATGCTGGTGTAGAGGACCGTTCAGCTCCTGCATAAAAATGAAGCCCTCAGCTTTCATTTGCATTTTATTCTTTTTTCATTGATCTGCACTGCACAGTCTGATTTCCAAGCAATCAGCGAAGGTTTACTTACCTCAGAAATGGGCACTGCTCTGCTGAGGATAAAATCATAATTATTTTTATAATAAGTCGCTGAACTGGAGTTAAAGAAATCCACTTTCCTCCATGGAGGCAGTTTGCTTCAAATAAGAAATGAATGTCTGAAGCTTTTAGCACACAGAGTGTGTCTGCAAATACTTTAATATAATATAAAATGAATATAAAAAGTTGAGTTTTAAAGACTTTCAATTATGCCAGAACTTTCTACAATTCCTCCCAACAACCTGACAGACACTGGTAGTTTGTGTCATTTCTGATGAGTGATTGATCCACCAATGACTACACACCTTTGAGCCATTAATTAATTGTTAGTGGATTTTGAAGCCACTTTTTAAATATCCATGTACATAATTTTCAGAAAAATTAAAGTATGCTTTTTTAGCAAATAATAATAATTTTAATTCAATAAATAATAAAAAACTCATAATTAAAAACTCATTTTTTTCTGATACGTAAACTTTGATGTTCCTTTGATGTTCCTCAGGGTTCTGTCTTCTTCCCACTTCAATTCATGGTAAAATCATCCCACAACTATTGGCTTAAAAAGAAATCATATGTTACATAACTGAACTGAATCATGAGGAAAATGAACCGTTGCATCCCCACAGCATACCAGCATGTTTACATTAACGGTGTCAAGCATGTAATGTGCTAAACTTAAGTGTCACAAACGGGCGGACAGCTGGTTCCACATGCAGCAGGTTTATTAGTTCAGACAGGAACTAATAAACAGCTAAAAGTCCAACCAGTGTCAGACGGGCAGAGGACAATGGGAGCATTCAAGAAGAGAGAGGAGTAGTCAGAGTCCAGGCGTGGGTCAGGGCAGGCGGCAGAAAATCAGAGATAAAGCAGTAGATCCGATGAAACGCTCAGTAATGCAGGCAGGGTGGCACAAACAATACTTTGCACTGATTAGCAGATGAGAGTCAGGTGTGCGGCATTCAGGAACTGTGTGCTGGGGTTGCTGGGAGATGAAGTTCATTCAGTACTCTGGAGATGTCTCCTGTCGGTGGCATAAGGAGAAGACAGAGCTCTGACTCCTGACATTAAGAAGGATTTATTGTTTTATTACATTACACCAGGCTTAGCATAAACCTGAAAGGTGTTACTTCATTGTTACTTCCTTATTGGCAGAGTAACTAAAGGATTTTTTGCTTTTTTTGGTTCTTTGTTGCTGTTTTGTAATACACAAATCCAAGGAGGCAAGAGGTGGTAGTTATCCTGCCCAACAAAAACCTTTACCCTTCCACTTGCCCCCCAATTTTTGAATCAATATTAGTATATGAAAAGATTTTAAAAATCATCAACACGACCTCCTTTATCATTGCAAAAATAACAAAAGCAATGTTTTAAATCACAATCTCAAGTCCTGACATTTATTTGCTATGACCCAGTATTGTGTTTACCCAACACTTTCTCATTTCGTCACATATTGATGTTTGGTTAAGGACTCCTCTGCATCACTTTTTGACATTTTGGTTTCCCAAACTTGTTGTTTTTTGACATGATGGCTGTTCCCATTAAATCGGGGTCCAGTCGTCTTAACGAATGCGGTACTGGACGTGGAACGAACTTTGAGATGCGTCCGGTAGCGGTATCCTAACACAGTATCCTAACCCTAGTCTGTTCCGCTTCCGGTAACGTGTCCAAAACCGGTACCAAT
>NC_050525.1:8630612-8646546 GCF_002922805.2 Oryzias melastigma
CTTCTGGTAACGTGTCCATAACCGGTACTAATCCTTATCTGGTACTAATCTGCATTCGGTACTGAGTTAAATTTAGGGTTAGGAGACTGGTGTGGTCCACGTCCCGTACCGGACTGGTACCCCGGAGGTTGGGGAGCCTTGATTTTATGGGAACAGCCAGCACGTCAAAAAACTTCAAAAATTGATGTGGAGGAGTCCTTAATCAAACGTCAGTATGCAACAACTTGGGTTTGAGAATGTATTGGTTTGCCTGCCCAGCTGGGCTTCCACTCTGTGATTCTCATTTACCACCTTTAATAGCCCAATTATTGAACCGAAGCAAAACTGGATCCAAAAAATTGAGGTTTGAACCAAACAGTGGGGAATGGTTGCATCCTTAGTAAAAACCATTATTCCACATACATTAATAAAATAAAAGTCCAATTATCCCAAATCAACAATACTGAAGAAAAACCACAGAGTTATAGCTTTCATTTGTGGAATTCCGATTTGTCAGAGGATAAACTTTGCAGTCTCACAGCAAATAAGGCCCGAGTCTGCTCTTTCCTCTCACACTCTGCCTTGATGGTGATCGCTTGAGCTGAATACTCGCCTCTCATGTCGATTTATGAGCAGTTTGTTCTCAGACAGGCTCAGAGGACATCGAGCGACCCAACACTTCCTCCAGACGGGATGCAAGCCTTTGTCCTCTGGCAGTCGATATGAAATTATATCTGCGAAACTCTCAAGTGAACGTGTGTGAGGCTGCTGTAGAACCGTTTGGTGGTGCTTTATAGCAGCATGCATCACTGTGATTGTGATAAAAGGTCTGGAAGAAGCATCAGGGATTGTGCACATGTGTGAGTTTGATTAGTATTTAAGATCAGCGGGAATCCTGAGGGTTTGAAGTTTTTTAGGAAAAGGTTAGTTTAGATAACCAGCTGAAGGGAGTCATCTCCGTCTTAGCAGAAAACCAGTCTGATTGTCTGTTATTGAGACAGGATTCCTCATTGTCACTCTGTGTCTTGTGGGCTGTGATGAGGCTCACACAGAGCCCATCAGGCGCTCTGAACTTCACCTCAACCTGCTTTTCCTGCGTTCAGTGAGCAGAGCCCTGAGAGACTTTTCCTCTGACCTGAGGTCTCTTCTGCATGTCCTGCATGTTTCCCTGCTTTGAAACAGTTGAAAAGACTGTGATGTTATCAGGCTGCTGCAGAGCTCGCTGGAGAGTTGAGTCAGGTGGGCTGGGAAGCCTGGAGAAGCATGGGACTTGGACTGATTAAATTGCGCATTTTATGCAGTCTTTAAAGTCCCCCTCCGAGGAAAATCCTGTTTTTTGAGATTTTATTCTTCTTTTATTCTACACAGCTCAACACCAAAAGCCACACCCCCTCAGAGGAGGTTTTGGAAACAGAGGCTCCAGCTCAAAATGGCTTTTTGAGACATTTAGGTTGCGGGATTTTGGTTAAAAACTTCATAATCATGATTAAAACACTACTGGAAATGTATTTTTAAATAAAAAATTTGTCATAGGGGGACTTTAAAGAAACACCCACGCAGATGAAAATGGGGTTTTGAATGTTTTTGCTGCATTTTTCTGACATATATTGGGAAAATTCAACCAAAAACTGTATTTCTGAGAATGTATTTATTCACGTTGTTGTGAATTAGGAGCAGATGAAAAAAATGCTGTTAGAAAAAAAGCTTATTTGCTATGTAGAAAATACGCTGGGCTAGCCACAAGCTGCCTGCTCTGAGGAACGGGAAAGGGGGCGGGGTTTCCTCAAAGGATATTTCAAAATTTTGGCTACTACCCCTGCACTTCAAGCTTACCAAAACCCCAAATTACATTTCTTTTGTTAAATCTTTATACTAAATAAATGTTTTACTCTCTTTTAAAACAAATGTGCAATTTGGATTTTTCTTCCTCGAAGAATTGAGCTGTTATTCCTGTACAATGGGTCGAGAAACGGACGGAGATAAACAGGCTGTAAATTACCAGTACTTCGTGCACAAATGAAGTTATCATGGAAAACAAAAGCAGCAAAATAACCTTCCGTGTCCACGGGGGTTTAGTTAGGCGGGGTGCGGCGGGAGGAAGCTCATTTTCCCCCCAGCGAGTGGAGAAAAATGAGGTGCTTTAGTTTTAAGCGTAATAACGTTCCTGTACGGTGGAAACCAGCTACAGGGCAGGAAGGACTGGACGGCAGCCAGACAGCAACATTAACCTTCAGCGTGTGCAGACAGCACAGTCGGCTGGCTTTCAGAAGGGCAGTCTCTGTGTAGATTTAAAGCAGATTTCTTTTTTTTTTTTTAAACCCGTCGTCGGTGATGCTTAAACACAAAATCTTTAACGTACTGTAACTTTTCAACCGTCAAATAAATAATTACAGTAAATCAAAGAGCATTGGAGCTCCAGTGTTAAAGGGTTAAACTCTGATAATGTCCCGACCACTGATGCTTAAAAAACACAAAACTTTTTGGTATCTGTTATTTATTTTAGGTTGTGCAGGCTGACCTGTAATCGGCTCCAGTCAAGCGAGGGCTCAGATAAAAGAGGAATTTATTCCTGAAAGGCACAAAGTTCACAAACTGTAGTAACTGTCAGCTTTACCAGACAGGTTTTTATTTTTTTTAATTATTCTATTAAAATATTCAACTTTATTAATTATTTAAAAAATATATTTCAATTTTAAAAGAGAACATCTGGTACTGTAGAGGTAGTATGTGCTAAAAGTAGAAATGTTGACAATTTTATTTTATTGTAAAGCAAAAATACAAATGGATAAAATTTTAGTGAATGTGGCATTAAGAGAATAAAAAAGGGCATATAAAAGCTCTTCTTAAAGCCTCCAAAGTGAGCAGAGCTTTGATCAAATCAAGTCCAAGGGAAAAGGGGGTTCTAAAAAACAGGAAAATCTGGTCCTTAAATCTCTCCCGGCTAAGGAATCAAAAATAGCTTTGGCCACAACTTTTTACATCCATAAATTTGCATATATTTCACGAAAAGCAGGATTCATATATAACAGCTGACAGGTAGGAGTTCTTTGTTCTGTTCCCAGTACAGATCAGGGGCGAGGAAATATGTCGTTTCTATTTATGCAACACGCTGGTGCCAATTATTCATGTTCGGAACAATGAAATGACGTTTTGTAAACATATTTTCTATTCTAGAAATACTATATTCTTTGTAGTAGAGCTGAAATCACACACAAGAAGGAAACTCGACATGCAACTTAAACATGAGGGATGCTGGCAGATGAAAATGATTGTTTTCAATCAGGTGGACAAAAATGTATTGTGGTTATTGTGATTTCCTCTTACAGATGTCGTCATGTTTTCCTCCTCTCATGTGTTTTTTCTCTTAGTTGTGTTTACTTTTGTGAGTGACATGCTCAGCCTTGATGCTGAATTACCTCTATAAAGAATCTAAGCCAGAACAGAATAAAAAGTACCAGGATGTGGCTCGTTGGTGAGTCACTCACATGTTGAGGTTCTATTTAGGAGTGGATAGAATCACCATCAGTGGAGCAGCTCATGGTAGATGTTTCAGAGATAAAGGCAGGGGAGCAGATTGAGATGGCTTGAGAGGAGAGGAGGATCAGTGATGATGTTGGTAAAAGGATGCTGAGGTTGGAGCCACCAGGAAAATGATCTGAAGGAGGCCCAAAGAGGAAGTCAAGGAGGACATGAGGGTTGTTGGTGAGGAGGATGCAGATGAGAGGCTTATATAGAGGCGGATGATTCACTGTGGTGACCCTAAAGGGAGATTTCTGAAGATAAAGAACAAGAAACATTGATTAAGTTTAAGACAAAATCTTCTTTAGGTTGTGGACTATTTCTCCATACACTCAAAAGTTAATAGATGTTTATGGCTCTAAACGTTTAAGCTTTTATCAGAAAAGTGGTGCTAATAAATACTCACATTTGTCTGGTTTTTTATCCTTTTTATATTTTTCTGCCTTATCTTAGTATTTGCTTGTTTTTATTCCAGTTATTTTTCTAAAACTAGTTTATAATGTCCACAGAGGTATGGGTATTTTCTGTTATTTGTAAAATCATTTTTTTCTCAGATTGTGATTATTTACCATTTATTAAACGTTCTATTTGTATGTCTCTAAAGTTTTTTAGTATCTTAAGTATAAATCCTTTATTTTATGACAGCGGTCTTCAACACTCAGACTCACTTAATCAGTTTTTATTTTTTTAGCTTCATTTTTTAAACTTCAATGTTCATCTTAAAGGGCCATGGGTTTTAAATGACATCTGAAAATTATTATTTTTCTGGACACAGTGTAAAACACAAAGTAACTCAATAGGAGTTTTACATACCAACAGTGTAAACCTCATTTTATTGTAAATGCATAAATGGGGAAGTTATTGTCTGGTCAAAACTGGGAAGAATCACCATTTTTTTAAGTGGAATTTCAAGTATAATCTCTGATGGACAAATACATTTATGTCCCGTTATGTTAAGCTGTAAAACTAGAAAGAGGCACGGCATGTTACTCCACACCGCTGTTATAAAGAGAGCGGTAAAATGATGGTTAAAGGAAACATTAACTATCTTTGTAGAGTTCAACAAACTCAGAAAACAAAATAGTGTAAAAAATAATAAATAAGATCATTATTAGAACTGATTTGATGTGTCTCCTAATCTATTTTGTGTATTTTACATATTTGTATCATATTGAGAAACAATCCCATCATTTTTTATGGAAGACCAGAAGTGACAGAATGCAAAATAACACATTCTTATCCACATGTAATGAAAATAAGTGACATAAAATTAAACATGTCATTAGTTTTGTAAATATGAAGAAGTAATTCAGAATCATGAATTAAAATATGAAGGGTCAGAAGTATTTTTTTAAATAATTTTTTTATTTCATTTTAATTAAATTAAATATCATTTAAATTAATTTTAACACAGTTTTTGATTTGATTTTTTTAGAAAGACCAGACTTTACATGTAAATGTTTCATACGTTTGGTTAATGAATTTCAGAAAGGAATGTTTTAAGCAGTTAAATGGTCATATTAGTCATAGGGTGGCGCTAAAATTATATATATATATTTTTTAAATCTCTAAATCAGTGCTTTAAGCTGGAATTGAATGAACTTGGTAAAAATAATCACTAATATGTTTTGATGTTTTACAAGAAGACAAGAGTCACAGTATAATTCATTTAATGTCTGTAAATATATTTATTTCTTACCATTTTGGCCTAATGCTGGCATTTTTAATGTAAAACTAATAATGAAACACACATTTTTAAATTATTAACCCAATAGCACTATCGGTGCCTGATTTTCACCTGAGCAAAATTATTTATATGATTTTCAATATGTTGCATTTTTCCTGAGTGGTCCCTGGTTAAAGTCTTACATGTCCCAGAAATGGGTGGACTAAAGGCTAACCCCGGGCTCACACGGCTAGCGTTACAGCTCAGGTGCGATGCGGGAGCGGTCTAGCTACAGCCGATGGCTCATATTAGCTCCTGGTTGGCTGTAGCCACTGGCTCTGATGCCGACCTCGCAAAACTCCAATCTCACATACGTTCACGCTAATCAGCTGGGTCGTCAGGTGAAAATTTGAACCAAACGAAACGGATTTGCAGCACCACTGAGGCCTGACGGCAGATGCAGGACGTGAACGCCTGCAGTGGGATTTCCTAGACTGCGGCACTCGCATCGGAGCTATAACGCTAGCAGTGTGAGCCCGTGGTAAGTCTCCAGTATCATAATATATATTTTTAAGGAATTTTTCGTTCTCAAATTCCTAATTTTTCTGTAATTTTCAAGCATGTTTTTAGGATCTTCCAATGTTTTTATTTTCCATTTTCTTACATAAATCACAGTTGAAAATAAAGCAACTCAAATTTATCATGTATTGTTGTATTTTAACCTATTTTTAAGGATAAATACTTCTTATTGTTTATAGTATATCGAGTAAAAATTACCTTGCAAAAGTGATGGTGTAACTTTTAATAGCAAAAGAGTTCTAGATTAAGTAGAAGCTTCTTTTGGATACAAATTACTAAGTGGTGTACACAAATGAATACATATGAAATTGTAATCAAAGTAAATTATTTATTTCATGTTGTATTTATTTTTGTGCATTTGGTTGCTTTCAGCCTTCCATAGAGTGCAGCCAAAGAGGGATTCTTTAGACTCCAAGACAAAATACATCGTCCTTTTAATCTCCATTTCCATTTGCTACATCTCATACAGTAAGCACATGAACGAGAGAGAGCAACACACAGAGTCCAGTGATTGAGCACATGAGAGCAACTCGGCCAACGAAAACACAAAGTCCACAAAGTTCCTGGAGCTGTCTTTGTGGAGGAAGTCTTTGATGTGTCTGTGAAGGGGCATGCAGTGGATTCGCTGGAAGGAGAACACAGTGTGTACCACTCTGCTTGCAGACAGCTGCTAGTTCACAGTTAGGGTTTGGAAAGTGCACACAAGGTACTGATCCAATAAATAGCTTCTCTCTACTGTACTTCTTTACACCATAAAGCTTGATGTAGGACAGAAGAATTATTTGGATTAAAAAAAAAAGGAAATGACATACAAATATTCACATAAAACTATTGGATTTGATTTCACAACATCTACAAATTCACAATTTAGTAACACTTTCTGAGCAGGTAAGAGTTGTTACTGTTATAGTTTGTTTAGCTGATCTATTTGTCTACGGCTTTGCTAGGCATCAGATTTGCATCATTGCTGTAGAGGTTATATCGTATAAAACATATAATGCTTTACTAGATAGCATAAATATATTCTCCTAGAGTTGTACTCTTCATAGAATGTATCTTAATGGATAGGATGACATGTTTGTTAACTCTGGCCCTGTGAAAATAAGACTTACATGTTTAATACAATCAGATGACAACAGCACAGTCTGTTTATTAAAACCTTTAAAGACCCACTCCATTTAAAGTGGTGTTTTTATCATAAATGAGGACTTAAAGAAAATTTAGCTCTCAGTTAGGGATGATGGGAAGGGAGGGGGGCGTTTCTCTCCACCAACAGTCCCGCCCACAACTCAAATTTCTAATTGAAATAATCACAATTAAACGACCAAACTTTTTAAAAATGAATCAAATCCAGATCGGAGTGGGTCTTTAAGTGTTAAAAAAAGGAACAGATGGTTGTTCTTTTGTGCCATACTATGTACATAGCTGCAAAAATACAATTCACAACAACTACTGGTGTCGAACTGAACCAGCTTGTTAGTACTTTAAATCTTTTTCATGATGTGATTCCTTCTTTCTCAGTTTATTTACTTCCGTTCAGCTGCCAGGTTTAACAAGTTGTGTCATTTTGGAAGTGTTTTCTCTTTCCTTTGACATCCAAGAGCGTCAAAACTGAGTTAAAGTGGAAATAACCCAAAACCTGGTACTTAAGTTTTTATGTCTAATTACTCACTTTATTTATTAACATTAGACATTTGCATCACCACATCCTCCAATAGCTGCAGCCAAACAGGAAATGTAAGACCCATCAGCTCAAGGAGATAAATAAATGCAGGCTAGAAGCTGTCAACTCAATGGAATATTTCATTGATTGAATAAACTAATCAGGTGTGATTGAAAAAGCTGAAAGTCTCCAAGACAAAATGCCTGTTTTGAATGACGTAGAAGTGTTGGATATGGCTGCATAAACTGACTCAAACATTGATTTGTCAAAAGAAAATACTCCTTTGAAGCCAAGATTGACATTTTTAAGATTTTGAATATTCTGAATGTTTATCAGTAGGTTTTGGTGCAGCTTTTTTTCCTGTCTATTATATAATAAAAAATATTGCTAGAATATATTTTCCCCAGGAGAATTTACAAAAATACCCTTCAAATAGTTAAAATAAATAACATTTATGAATTAATTTGACCTTGTATGGGTTGCACTTGCATGTTTTTAAACGAGGAAACAAGCACTTTTGAGGTAACCGGGTTTAACCCCTCGATGCCTCCAGGAGTTGTTGGTTTCAGGGCAGCCGGACGGCTTTAGCCATTGGAGTTGTTCCAGTCAAAGTAGCTTTGCTGCATCCAAAAACCGTTGTTCATCCAATTTAAGTTAAGTAGATAAGGAGCAGAGAGATCAAACTGACAGGAAGTCATCAAAATAAAAACAGGATTGATTTTTACTCTAACAATGACTTGTCAAAATAACATCTTGTCATGAAAGCTGCAGGTAAACCGTTATTTCAACATTACAAGAAACCATTTAATACAAATGGAGGGATTTAGAGACTGTCAAAATGTGCTTGGAGAGAGAGGAGGTTGGATTTAACTTTGTGAGGAATTGTCAGAGGAGAACTGGACACAGTGGAGACCAGGAGAAGGATTGTTGGGGCAGTCAAGCTTGTCATGACCTTCAAGCCTTTGTCAGTGTTCTACTGTTATTTCTTAGTGGTAACCCATAAGAACTAAAGTCCTGCAGTGTGGATTTTGCTTGACTCTTTTGTTTAGTAAAGCTTATTCTTCAGCATTAACTGTATTTTTCTGCAGTTGCTGATTACCCCACATTTGGGTTATTCATCCAGGATTTCACTCATAGGCTGCTTGCTTGTGTCTCCTGTTACGTGAAGGTTTGCTCCTCACTGGGACTGCTGACAACAAGCTGGATGCAAAAGAACTTTTTGAAATGGGTAGAAATAATAGACAATTCTTTACTAGATCAATGACTGTATATGGGAACTAGACCAAACATTTGATTGACATATTTTCCTGAGCCTGCTTTCCAGTGGTAGATTTCCAATCACTGCTTACTGACGTTGTCTGTATTGCAAAATAATTATAATAATAATAAAATTCTAGCATGTGAATTGACTTCCTTTGGTTTGAGCCGGTGGTAATCCTTTTTTTTCTTCGGGTGATGTCACATTCACTTAGTCCAGTTCTCATGTACAGTCAATGAACTGGAGGGATCATTTGTTACCTAACCATTAGGATTCTGTGTGGCAAAAGCCTAAAGTGGGTCTTGCTGGTTGAGCAGAGGTAATCTGCAGAATTAGCTTTATTGGAGACGACAAAATAAAGTGAGTTTTTCAAACCAGACTGTACATAAGTTTATTTTTTGGAATACATTCTTGGAGTCAATGCCTCTAATGGTTTAAAAAAGGTGAGGGCTTGATGGAAATGTTTGTTCAGATTGTTAAATTCCTCATCTACTGCATGTCTCAGGACCTTCACATTGATCTGCCTCATTTTTTAAAGCCTCTGAAATAATCTGCATGACAAATCTTTTTCAAAAATTGTGAGGAGCTGGCTCACCCTCGACTACTCTGTTTATTTAACACTAACTGAAAAAAAAGAATCTGACATCCCAGGAGCTTAAGTGTGCATGGAATGCCAGTAAACACCAGGTGAAATTGAGAACAAATCGAATTTTTGCAGAGAATTATGGAATTTGTATCTCCAGCTTGTTGTGAGAAGCCCCAGCTAGCTGAGATCCCACTTTAACTTGGCGTCAGTTTTTGGCTGTGCATTGTTGCAGAGCACGTCAGACTTCCTGTCAAAAGAACTTTTGTTTTACCCGTGAGTCTGCATTTGGTTCACTTCACAGAAACTGTGGCACAAATCTAAATAACTGATGAACGACTGAAGTGACACAAATACTAAGCCCTATTTCAGTATGACACACATCATTATTGGAGGTTTCAAAAAGGGAATATGTACATTGTCATGCATAAATCTTTAGGAGATACACTGTACATAAGTGTTATTAACAAAACTATACAGAGGCCACAACAACTAATTCTGTTGTCTATACACTGATGAACTCAGTAGCATTTTGGAGTCTAAGGTACAGAATCCCTTATAGAGTCTATACTCAGTATAATCCCATATATTTACATATTAAGTATGGCAAAAATACATAACATAATTAAAAGTAGATGTGTATCAAATTTAAAATATAAGTGGAGGTGATCACTTACATTTTCAGGTGCAAATAGTTTATAACCAGATGTCACCGAGCAACAAGAACCGTATTTTCTGCACTATAAGGCGCACTTAAAAACCTTAAATTATTCCCAAAAATACCTTTTGGATTAATTGGGGCTGTGTTTACTGATATTTCAAGGATTTTCAGAGGTACACAGGGCTCTACAAAAATGTTAGTCTGTTTTTATTGAAAATAAGGTGTGGTGTTATTGTGAATACGCTAATGTGGCTAATGTGTAGCATTACTGTTTTTTTACATGTCACAAACAAGCATAGTCATGTGTTTTTTTACATCACTAACAAGGTTGGGAGTTAGCGTAGTTACATTTACATTCGTTTTGTGTTACAAAGTTGGGAGTTAGCATAGTCATAGTAACATTTGTTTTAGCTGTAACAGCCTGTTTTTTTAATAAGTTGCGAACAAGATTGGGTGTTTTTGAGAATATGCTAATGCAGCTAATGTGTTGCGGTGTTGTTTTGTAATCTTTTTACATGCTACTAACAAGGTTGGGACTTAGCGTAGTTACATTAATATTTGTTTAGTAGCATCAGTCTGTCTTTTATGTGCTGCAAACAATGTTGGGAATTACAGGTAATGTAAATATGCTAATGTAGCTAATGTGTAGTGGTATATGGTTGTGTTTTTTGTGTTACTAACCAGGTTGGGAGTTAGTGTAGTCACAGTAACATTTGTTTTTGCTGTAGGCTACCAGTCGGTTTCTTGAGTTGAGCGTTATTGTGCCTATGCTAATGCAGCTAACGTGTAAAGGTTGGGAACTAGCATAATTACATGAATGTTTGTTTAAGCGGCATAGGTCTGTTTTTTTACGTGTTGCAAAGAAGGATGGGAGTTTCAGGTATTATTAATACGCTAACAAGGCGAACATGGCTAACACTTCAAATGCGCCTCATGTAGCGTGCTACAAACAAGTTCTAGAGTTACTGCAAAATGCCGTTAATATAGTCAGACTGACAAACTTATCTTTGACTCTTAACGTTCCTTATCTCTCGATTAATGTGCCTTTTAGTTCAGTGTGCCCTAAGTTAAAAATAGTCCATTCATTGGCGGTGAACGTTATAATTGGGTGCGCTCTATAGTGTGGAAAATACGGTTTAAAATATAGTCATTTTTGCTCCTCTATGTAATTATTAAAATAAAGCTAGTTTTTCTAAGCGTTGACCTCACTGACTCCACTCTCCAACTTCATAAAATTGTCCCTTTTTGGTCTTTTACCAAACACAAAACCAATGTGTGAAGACCCTCAGCTACACTTCATAAATTTAAAAGGACAGCATGAATTAAAACCTGGCAAGGAAGAAATGCATCACATTTATGGAGGAAGAAAGAAAAGCAGGAAACACAGATTTCAGGGACATTGGCTTGCAAAAGTTTTCATGGAAAGTGTTCGGTGCAATTTGATAAGAAAAGTATATTTATTTTACAAACCCAAGCTGCAGTCTGGACTTCACTCTGAGGTAACAGTTGACTCTATGTCAGAAAATAAATTTGAACTGGAACTTTCTTAACAAGGACTATCTTAGCTTGATCTTCTCACAGGCAGAGGTCTGTAACCCTTCATACTGATAGGCAGTTTAACACTGGTCATTGTGGATACCGATGAGTGTGCACAGGTCTCGGAGCAGGTATGTGTGCAGTAAAATGTGAGAGTAAGCAAGCCTTGTCCTTTGTGATGAGTGTATTTACCAAGGCACATAACTTTTCTGTCATTGAACACACTCAGCGAGTTAAAACAATAGGAGCCGGTGGACGAGACAGCAGCCCCGTGGGACTGCAGCAACTGTTGAGGTTCAATGCGCGCAGACGGCCAGACAGTTATTAATGATGCTCTTATAAAACTATACAGACCCCCTCTGCTCCTGACCCATCTATAAGGGTGTTTTAAAGCCAACAGCAAATAGCTCGGCTTGTGTTTAATGTAGCATCATCTTCTGCTTGTGCATACATGTTGTCAACTCGGTGGATGTGCCAGCGCCTTATCATTGGTAATGAGCTGCAATGAGAGCTTCAAATGAATGCTTGTTCTAACTTCTCATGAGCAGAACCCAAACATGTCAAAACACAGTGAATGCACAATTTGAGGACTCACTAGTTATAGGGAACAGGGCCAGAGCTAAGTGTGGAAGAGGGGAAACAAATCCCCCAAACAAAGTCAGGCAGATGTGAGGATGTAGCTTCCGAGGTCAACTACTGAATCTAATGCTTGTTGGAGTTTGCCTTCCATCTACACAAACAAATCAAGATGTTTAGGAGCAAACAGAAACACAGTACGTGTGCACAGACATTAAGATGGGATGGACTTGGCCTTCTGGAACCATGTCTACACTCCAAATCCGAGCCTAGCGTTTGGTAAAATTCAGTTTAGGTTGTTGGCCTTCATGATGGCAGGCTTTCTGTTGACGTATGTCGCCCAGTAGCCCAGGTTGAAGATGAAGAACAGCACTGGGAAAATGATGCGTGAAATCTTGTCCACTTTGCTGACACGGTTGTAGGACTTCTTGGCCTCTGTGTAGGGGTCATCCATTTTATGCAGAAAGGAGTGTTTGGCGGTGGCTCCCCCGGCGCTCTTGGAAATGGTCGTTAGGCCTTGGTCTTTAGCCACGTTCATGGCATAAGTGGTCCCGACAATGTTGAAGGTGTTGTTTGATTTTTTGGCCAAAGTGGCAGATTCTCTTCTCTGAAAAGGAAGGAAAGTAGTAGAAGTTTGTCAGCTGCAAAGAAGCGGACTAAACAATACTTCCATTTGAACTCATAAAGAGGAAATAGAAGCAACACCACGAGACACGACACACACAAGAACAAAACAAAAGCCTAACCATATCTTTAATCCTTGCCATGTTAGCCTGAAACGGTTCCTGAAAAGAAAAGTAGAAAAGAAAAAAAGTTTACCAATTATATTAAAATTACATGCTATGTTCATCAGTTTCTGCCTGGAAGCACCTTTGAACAATTTACATATTGTCAAATGAAAGCTACATTATCAGAAGGAAGCTGTCGTGATTAAACTGTCTTGACAGGCTGGTAAAAGCAGAAACGTCTCTATTCTGAATCCCTGCAGACCAGTCTGGTCTGGGCGTCTGATACTGCTAACATTAGCAGTAGCAGCACAGAGCGGCGTCGCAAACAAAGCAAAACAATCCTGCCTGAAAACATGTCTAACAAACTGTATCAGTGAGAGAAGCCAGGCCCCTCCAGGCAAGCAGCTTGTGATAAAACCAACATGACAAAGGCTGTGCGAGAGGAAGCAAGCTGGAGAGTCATGATTGATCTGTCTTTCAGTTTGAAATCACACAAGAAGTCCCTGTTTTATCCGCTAAATTACAAGCCTTAGATGTCGAAACTTGCATCTGCTGATGAACCTGTCAGCCTAACGGCGCGCACAGCGCTGCACACAGACAGGATGAGGGGGAAAAAATTCCGACAATAAGACGGATTACAGCGCAGATTTTTAGTTTCCTGCGTGGCACGCAGTCATTTTTGTTCGCAGTGTGGCTCCCTCAGAGATCAGCAGCAGAGCTAAAACAGCGCATCCAGTCCAAGCCACTTTACATGCCAACAGTTTTTACTGTAGCTCTGAACCCAAATTCAGTTATTGTGCTTTTTCAGCTTCATTTCATTTTCCCTTCTTTGCATCTTTTTCAAGTAGCATTACTAATGTCCTGTCTTCCCCTCTTTGGATATGCTTCACCACCCATCTTTTGTATATCTGCACAAAATGCTCTGGCTTTTCATCATTCTCACACGCATACTCGCAAATAAAGCGTGAGTCTTTGCATATGGCGTCACATTTGGAGTTGGCTCAGTGTCTTCAGAAAATATTTATTTACAGTAGTCATTCCAAGGACATACACATTTTAGGTTCGAGTCTGAGGTCTTATTACCAAAATGTTAGCCAAATTTGTAAACTTTCCTAACATTTCTGCACTTAAAAACAATTATCAGCAAAACTTTTTAAATTAGGTCCCCAAAAAACAAAATATGTACCTATTTGTTTAACCCAGGGGTCCCCAAATTTTTCTTGTGAAGGCCACATAACTTGTTTTCTTCTTTGATTTGGGGCCAGGGTCAGTTTGTAGGCTAACAGAAAAAGTGTAACGATCACAGCCTAAACATAAACATTAACGGTTTTCCAGAAAGCCACACCTAGCCAAATTTTAAATAATTAATTTCTGTAATGTTCATATATTACAGAAATATATAGATAGATTACCTGCAATAATGCTAATGTGAATGCTGTAAGCTGAATGTGTAAGCTGAAGATGCATGTTCTAATAGCTGAAGATGCTAAAATTGATAAGCAAAACCGCTGAAGCTAATAACTAAAAACTCTAAAGCTGATAACTATCTAAAATATTAGCGAAATGCCAAATTAGCCAAAAAAAAACCCAGAAAAAAATTCTAAATGAGCCAAAACAGGGAGCATGTAGCTGAAATATTAGCCAAACTCTGAAATAGCCTGAAAAAAATGGAAAAAAGCCAAAATTATCCAAAACAGCGAGCATGTAGCTGAAATATTATATTATAAAATATGTAGGCGGGCCTGATCCGGCCTGCAGGCCTTACTTTTGGGACCCCAGGTTTAACCCTTTAACACTGAAGCTGACATACCATAAATCTTCACACATTCATGAAATCATTTTATTTTATTCTTTTATTTTATTGTTGATTTGATAGGGACAAATACAAAAGATCATAGATCATTGCATTAGAACGATCTGATGATAGTATCACAGTATTTATAGACTTGGTTAATTCACAACACCTGTCCCTAGTGGAGCTTTTACTGAAAAAAGTTAAACAGTGAAAAGAAAATACAAAGAGTAACACTAAAAAACGTCTAAAATCAATGTAAATTGCCTGATTCTGATTCCGCAGAGAAAAGCGTCTTTTCATATCAACTTGGCGCCATGTTGCATATCGGCACAAAGTTGCTTTTCCCTGTGACAGAATCAGCTGATTTACATTGTAAGTAGTTCACAACTGTCAAGTGTTGCTTATCAGCAAAAGGCTTTTCTTCACTTCAGAATCCGCTGTATTGAGTTTACTGATTAAATGGTTGAAGATTTACAGTAGTCAAAAGAATGTCAACACTGGAGCTAAACCTCCGGTTTTAAAGGGCTAAACTTAACATAGATATGTAGCCTGTTGCTAAAGAAAGTGACTATTTGCACATAGTTTTCTAAATACTTGCGGCCAGCGATGAACTTCTTTTTAGCTGCGTTCACTCCTAATGCAATTCACACGACAAATTTGCGTTGCCCGACCCACACCGTCTGCCTGAGATTGATGTCATGCTCGCATGTGGGAGGAGCTACCAGCTAATGTTTTTAGCATGATCGCTACATGGAGTGGTGTTTTTGAGGATATGTTAGAATGTTTGGAAGATGTAGATAATGTTGAGAGATCAGGTTTATTTATTGTGAAGAGTTCTACAGAAAACATCGTCTACACGTCTACATGTCTGGGTTCATGAGATCATTCTGAGTTCACTCTCACTCTGGGGGCTGTGTTTTCTATGACAGCCGCCTCCACTATGTTTCTGTCTCTGTGTCTGAGTTTGAAGGTTCACTGTCTCGAATTAAGTTCTTGATTGGCAGACGACATGCCAAAATTTAGATATTTGAACTCTGACCACGCTGCGCTGCTCAGGTTGCACTGCTGCTAGACCGTTGTGTTGCCCCGGTCACTCAAATCTCACCACGGGACCTCCGATCGCCTCAATTTGTGCCTGTGCCATCGACTTAACATTGAAACTTTTGCCACCCAAATCGCATTTGGTGTGAACATAGCATTAAGTTTAAATTAACCCTCGAGCTATCTTGTGGGGTCCAGATGACCCCACCCTTAGATTGATGTGTGATCCCTCCCATGACGAAGGTGGACAGGATTTTATGTCTGCCATAGACACCAGTGACACCAGTTGACCCCACTTTAATGTAAACATGCCTAGGATAGCACAAGGGTTAATACCTGAGACCAACAAC
>NC_050525.1:8647210-8654246 GCF_002922805.2 Oryzias melastigma
GTTTGAAGGTTCACTGTCTCGAATTAAGTTCTTGATTGGCAGACGACATGCCAAAATTTAGATATTTGAACTCTGACTACGCTGCGCTGCTCAGGTTGCACTGCTGCTAGACCGTTGTGCTGCCCCGGTCACTCAAATCTCACCACGGGACTTCCGATCGCCTCAATTTGTGCCTGTGCCATTGACTTAACATTGAAACTTTTGCCACCCAAATCGCATTTGGTGTGAACATAGCATTAAGTTTAAATTAACCCTCGAGCAATCTTGTGGGGTCTAGATGACCCCACCCTTAGATTGATGTGTGGTCCCTCCCATGACGAAGGTGGACAGGATTTTATGTCTCCCATAGACACCAGTGACACCACTTGACCCCACTTTAATGTAAACATGCCTAGGATAGCACAAGGGTTAATACCTGAGACCAACAACTACAATGAGCCTTGGACGCACTTAAAATACTTGTGAGCAATGTAGCAATGTGAATCTTGGCCACACATATTATATGTGCGAATAACATCACTCATTGGTAAAATGAGAAAAGTAAGTCAAACTAACTTTGATTCTTACTTTTCAGTAATATTTTCAGACAGAAGGTGGACACACTGAGTGCAGTTCATATTATGTTAGTGTAAGGAAAGTGTTTTTGCTCCATCTGTCACCATCAAAAGTATAGTAGATCTGAGCTCCAGTTATTTAAGCAAATGAACTCAAGAGATCTGGAGTTTAACCAAAGTTACTCCACATTAGCAGACTGTTTGCTTTTTCATTTCCTATCAAATCTGTTGTATTTCAGACTAAGAACCAAAGTAAAACAGACACGACGTTAATGTTTGGTGAGACTATTCTTAAATGTGAAGCATTTCCAGTGTGATCGCAGTAAGTCACAATACATCTTATTTTCTGCTGTTTCCTTGAGTTTTTGGGGGTTAAGCTTAATGTGACCAAGACAGGACTGATCCTACAAACTGACCACGAGCTTTAGTTCAGTTTTCTAAAGGAAAACTCCTAAGCTCAGAAAGATTTTCCAAAATATGAAATTCATCTCTACTGTCCCAGATTTTTTTAGATTTGGAGTTCAAAGAGGATAACTTAACAAAGATGTTTTTTTTTAAATTAGACCATTTTAGACTCACTCACTCACCCACCCCCTGACATTTTTACATTTTTCATGGTTTCCTCATCTTTTACACAGCACACTGTGTTTTGCATCCTTATTCATTGTTGACCTTGTCAATCAATCAATCTCTTCTGTGCTGTGCCTCCAGTACAGCTCGCCAGAGTTACATAAATCTTCACTAGTAATCGGACCTCTGTTTTCATTCTATAATATTGTAATTATTTTCCAAGAAGGATTGAAGTTTGAGAGTTTAAACAAGAGGGAAAGGTGAGGAATTGTTCACGTCTGTCTGAGAAAAGTGTGTAGTAAGTAAGTTTTACAGCCTTAAGCCTACTTAGTGGAGTTCATCTATCGCAGGTTATATTTAAAACATAACCCCTGCAATAAATGAGGGAACACTGTCATCCATATTTTCTAAAACCCCATGAACCCCAAAAAATGATCAGCAATACTTCCCCATGGTGTCAGCTTTAGGAGTTTGGGTCTATGATCACAGGAGGACCAAAGAGAGAGCCTCCATAACTCATTCTTCTTCCTCAGTATCCTCAAAGGGTCTCCATCCACACACATCACAACAATTTATGGTGAAGCATCAAGTCCAAAAGAAGTGAGTCTAGCAAAAAATATCTTTACAGTCATCTTAGTTTTCTTCTCATCTTCTCTAATTACTGCCAATGGTATGCTGGACATTTTTCAAACAGGTTTGTTTTTTTGCATGATTTGTTTTTCGTAACTTTAGATCAGAGAATAAAACATTCGGACATGGAATCTTGGCCTCATCCTTCAGGACAAACATCCACTATGTTTGGTCTGTTTGTATTTTATATAGTGATACATCTTAACCTTGTTATCCCTGTGATACTATAAATAAACTTTCACTTAGTTTGATTTAAAAAGTTTCACACTTGATTCCAAATTCCACCATAGAGGGACCTCAACAACAGAAAACATGTTAGAGTTTAAAAATTCAAGCTGGATTAAGGTTCTTGGAAATGTTTTCTGATCCACTTCCAGGAAGGAGACAGACAGCAAGATGACTGATTCTGCCTCCACACTGACTGATGCTGAGGGTACCAAAGCCGTCAGACAATGGAAGGACACTGATCCAGCCAGATATCCAGCTCTCATGGTGATGCCTTCCATCATCAGGAAAAACTAATTACCATCATGTTGTGTCAGATGACCTTCACCGTAGCTCAGCTGACTCTTCAGTCTTTGACATTCGAAATGTTCTTGCACGGCAACCTGATGAATGAGCCACACAGTGTCATTTCCTATTGCTTTGTAGCTCTGCTGTCATCTTGTGTAATTTATATGGTCTAATTACTGAGGAACGTGTGTGTGGCGTTGGGCTGTGTGTGTTGTGTTTATGAACCTAACATGGCGGAGCACATCATTTACTTCTGCCCACACATTCCCGTCCACGGCTCAGCGTAATCTGGCTGCGGGCTGAAGAAGCAGAGAAATCTACATACAATGCCTGCATTGCCCTTGTTTTTCATAATTTCTGCAAGTTGTTGCTTCAGAATTTTGGAGTTTGACTAAGCATCCCGGGGGTGATTGTGCTTCTCTGTGTCCTGCTGTTTGGAGCTCATTGTGTGCATGTGTGCAAGCGAGTGAACCATGGGACAGGCTGTCCCTCTCTATGATTGGAGATGAGGTGTTGACACATCTAATAGCCTCAAGTGTGTGAGCACATGAGAGAGCGGACAGTATGGAGAAGGCTGCATTGCCCCTGATTGTGTCCTTGTGTGTGTGGATTTTTTAGGACTCTTATCAAACCAAATCAACCAAGTTGATTTTTTCTTCATTTGTTTGCTTTAAAGTATCATTGTGGCAGAGCTTCATCGCACGTCTCATTTTGTGCGTTACACAATCTGACACGGTCAGCTGTTCTAGCCTTAGTCACAACTGCCCTTACGGGTGGATAGGGGCTGTCTATGGGCAAAAAAGGGGCAAACTTGTATGTATCAAGATAGTAGACCGCTTTGTGAGCTTGTAGAGCAAAACTGTTCTTGCACATTTTTGATGTGAGGTGCCGTGGGTGACAGGTCGGATTGAACACTTTTGCTATGTCCACACCGGGCTCAGAAATGTGTGTTAGAGGGACCACTTTCTATGAAAAGTCTATGTAAACACGCACATATGTGTGTTTTGGGCTTCCCTGTGCCCACGCAGTTTTTAAGTCCAGACGTGTGGCAATTGAACGAGCGCTCAAACTTTAACCAGTTCAACTTTGAGCAATCGGGGACTCTAATTTGGTAGTGATAAATGAGTTATTTTTAATTCACGGTAGAGCCAACCATTTGAAAACTGATCGTAGAGGAGAAATTAATAATTGCAGTTTGTGTCGGGCCAAAATTTTACAACATCAAGTTTTTCGTATATCGGATCAGAGCTGTGAAAGAAGAGGAATCTGGAGGAAGATTCATGAGATTTGTTCTACTTTGTCATTCCGTACCAAGCCTCCTCCAGCTGTAGGTCAATGTGCTAGATCAGGTAGCGACAGACTTGTGTGAACAGACACTAAAAGCCTGTTAAAAAACCTGCATTTCACGCATTCTTGAATCCGCCACACATGCCAAGTATGCATGTACCATAAGACATTATGTATAAGGGTAATTAAGGGTGAAGTAGGTGAGAAGCACGAGTGTCGTACGGATTTTTCATGTTTTCGAGGTATAATTACACATTCCTGTCTTTTTTCAGTTGATATTTTTGTTTCTTCGTTTGATTTAATCCCAGTCTAAAAGACACCCCCTGATCATCTCCTGATAGATTAGTCCAGTGTTCCATCCAAAGATTCCCAGACAAAGCTTTCCAAGTGCTGAAGTAAAGTAAGGTGTGAACAAACCCTAATTCCTGAATGCTGCAGCTCCACTTCTGACCTGAACTCACAAAGTTCGCCCGTGAAAGTTGTATTTCTATGATGGACTGGCACTGCCACATGCGTGCGCGCATCTTGGGGAGGTGATGACAGGCTCTCAGAGAAACGGTATTAAAATGTCAGAAAACGTCCCGACTTGTGCTGCAGGAAGGCGTGCGTGAAGAGAAGTGATTGCTCATCTGCTCCGGCAGCGAAAACCAGCGCTTTGGTTTCTGCTGATTCGAACGGATATGTGCAATCCTATCAAAGAGGGAAAGTTTGAAGACTTCAGCCAAAAGCTTCCCATTTCTGTAGTAAGCACTGAGCAAGTTGGCTAAAAAAAAAGATACGAAAAAGGAAGAAAACCCAGCAAAATTACTTAGTTAATAAAAGTTTGTTTATGGCTGGCTTGACTGTCTCTGAATGGATCAAGAGGAAAACTGGTCAAGGATTTCTTCTTCAAAAACATTTAATTGTTTTTGTAGGCCAAAAAAAGTTGGATAGCTTTGTTTTCCAGTTGCAGGGTATAATGCAATGGAATTTTCTTGTCTCTTTGTGTGACCCCAGTCTTTTTCATCTCTCATGACAAGTGCATGCTCAGCACAGAGCGCGGTTCATGCTGCAGCCATCACCAGGAGCCGTCAAAGAAGAGAAAAATAAAGGATCCCTGCCCACTGAAATGCTCTGTGGCAGCAGCCTGCATTTCTGCCTGTCAGTCTAAAAAAAAAAAAACTAAATGTCAAGCTATAAAAAAAAAACAACACACACACACACTCGCAAAAATAATAAAAAAATGGATGACTGCACTGATTGTGTCAAAGACTTTTTACATAAAAAAAAAGATTTGCAGTGCTGTCCGTCACAGCAGAAACAGGTTTCTTATTTTGTCCTTCTGGCTGACGGCTGAGTTTATGTGCTGTCGCAGCAACACGCTGAGCAGTGTTCACTACAGGGACTCTCCTGTTTACTATGAGATTCAGATTTGTTTACTACAATGCAGCGGTTTGCAAAAAAACAAAAACACATTCTTATACCAGTTTCATCTGCAATAATCCTCATTCTACAATGCTGTATTTTGAAGCAAAAGTGGCAAAGTCAGTGAGATTTTCTGAAATTCTTTCCTTTGTCACTTTTTCTGGTCTTTTAAGTTATATTTGAACTCCATTAAATACACAATTGCATTAAAAGGTGTGAGGAAATTGTTATGTATTTTTCTTACAGTTTTCTTCAACTATTACCTGGATGCTGTGCGTCTGGAGCCTCCTACATACTGTTTCCAGCCTCTGTCAGTCTGGCTGTTTTACTGGCTGCTGGGGATGAGCCTGTTCTGCTCTGTGTGCCACTCAGCCGACGCATGCAGGCCGCAAAAATAGCAGCGATGTCAGCCCTCTAAGTACACTTGTAGAGGCTGGAGCCCAAACTTGGTGTGAGATGTGAGAATATGTCAGAAATGCGGAAGCATCTTCAGGACAGCTCTTGGTGGGCGTGCATGGAGAATGAACATGTCCTATGAAGCTTTCAGAGTTGAATAAAGCCTGAACTTTTCCTTCTATGAAAGGACTTTTAAATAAATCTCGCTACATTAAAAAAGATACATTTATGTAAGTTAATAGGAAATTAAAGGAGCCATAACATGAAAAATCTACTTTTTGAGCTTTTAAGTGTATACAGTTCATTTTTCACTATAAAGAACCCCAAAGCGGTATTTTGATCTGTTCACGCATTTCTGAGTATTCCTCTAAAAACCTGCACTCTCAACAGCAGCCCCTCCCATACCCATGGAAACGAGCGAGTCCTCACGATCTGACGCAACATCGTGGGACAGCCCCTTTCAGAAAGAGTCTGCTCTTCCAGCACCATCCCCAGTCTAACACCAACACTCAATTTCTCCACGGAGCTTCCATCTTTGAAACAATTTGAATACTGTTTATTTTCATGGGAGAAACGAAGAAAGAATGGCTCTAGGATGACGTCATGAAATGGGTGGCAGCTACACACAGCGGCAGGAGGACCTTCAGGAATCGAGTCGTTTTACTTACGGGTAGGAAAAAAAGCTCAGAAAAATGACTAATATTTCATAAATAATTTGTTTTTTAGTGTTCCAAAGATAATATATGATCATATATATATGGATATATTTCACTCTGAAAGGCTTAAGAAAATCGTGGTATGGGCTCTTTAATAAAAAATTCATCAAAAGTTAGTGTTTTGTTCACTAAACTTGGAGTTCCTACAGAAAATCGAATTTAATGGACGTTTCATATCAGCAAGATTGAATCTTTCAATAGAATAATAAACCATTGAATGACGATGGAAGGAAGTAAAGAATGTGACAATGAGTCTCAATTTGGGAAGGAGCAAACATGTATATAAAATAACATTTGATTTTTCCACCATTTTAGTCCCAAAGTTAATCCAGTTAAAATTTATTTTAGTGCTTCACGTCATTCATCAAAAGTCTTTCAAAAGAGGATTTTTACTTTCATTATTCACCCTTTAACTGAAATGCTCCATTTTTACTGGCATTCTGATTCCATTTATGAAATAATCAAGTCAAGAAAAAACTTTTGTTATATTAACTTTGGAGCAGGAGCGGACCTGGATACTTTAACTCCCCGGACAAAAACACTGGACCACTACCCCCCCTTTATAACAACTCCCTATCCCAAGCCCGGCCCCAGAAACTCAAAGCCTCCATAAAAACAAATGCAAAAATATATATTATTATATTTTATGTTACTTTATAACTATATAAGTAAATATGTAAGTCAGCTAGAATATATAGAGGATTAAGCTAAATAAAGGAAAAGCTAATCACATATGAACGAAAGAACATAAATAATAAATGTTAATTTGATACTTATTTCTAATATTATATATAATTGATAAATTACATTAATATCATAATATACTTTTATTATACATTGTTCCACCACTTATTCGTGTTTCTTTAGGCAATAAGTGGGAAGTACTATATATATTAATGCTAGAATAATCATATATATATATATATATATATATATATATATATATATATATATATATATATATAT
>NC_050525.1:8656725-8662761 GCF_002922805.2 Oryzias melastigma
AAACATTGACAAAGTAAAACATTTAAAATACTTTTTATGAATGTTTCATAATAATATAAATCATTTAATGTTCCTATAAATTCTATAAGGTGTTGAATTAAGGTACAAATGACTTTAAAGATTTACAGTTTAAGAAAATTTAGAGAATTTCAGACCTTCTGAAATCAAAATTCCAAGTGTTTTTTTCAGTTTTCTGAACGCTAATAAAGAAAAAAACCTTTTTACAACTTTCATGAAAAAAATGCAAAAAATTCAAGTATTTTGAGTTTCTTGATTCACCTTAGCCTAGAAAATAAAATTATAACAATAACTCAGTTTTTGCAAATGTCACTGCAAAAACTGAATCTCAAGAAAGTAAAAAGATCTTTTTTTTTTCAAAAAGTCTTCTTTTAGGTCTTGCAAGAAAAAAAAACCTAATCACGAAAGTTAAAAAAAAAAAAGTTTGAGAAAACATGTCATAGCGACTACAATTTTTTTCAGTAAAATAGGAATTCTTAGTAAGTTCTACCAAAACTGAAGGACCTCTTCCTTCAACATGGATTCGACCCAGTCAGTGCATAACATCTGTTTAAAGATACTCACCGAACACAGTGCGGGCTGGAACCGATTCTCTGTTAAGCCAGAAGGAGACCTGAGACAGTATGACAGTCATGATGCACGGAAGGTAGGTTTGAATTACAAAATAGCCAATTTTCCTCTTTAAATGGAAATACGTCGTCATCACTACATATTCTCCTGAGAGAAAGCAGAAGGAGATAGAGAGAAACAAACAGAGTTAAGAATATTAATGCAGTTTGGAGCCACAAATAAACCCCATGACCCATACAAAAGCACGAGAAAAGCTGGCTGAAGCATCATTTACTTAAAAAAACATATACAGGAAAATCATCTTCTTAAACTATGAACTAAAATCTGTGTTAATATCATTAAGATCATAGTAGAAAATCGTCATTAAATAGTTTGCTCATGTTGGTATATTAAAATTTGAATGTTGTCTCCCTAAAATCTAGGAGAATAAAACCATCAGTTTTCTAACTAGCTTTTAATCCAAGTCACTAATCTCCAAAATAGATGAATTCAAGCTGTATATTTCATCCAACTCGCAGATTTTTCCTGCTGATGTTTGTGGCATGGACCAGAATAATCTCCACCTGCTCCTCCTCACTCGTTTGTATTTGTCGGTGACAGCTCATGGACACGTTCACAGCTTCCCTGAGCGCTGGCTCTCATTGCCATGTTTGCAATCTGTGTTGCAGAGATATGAGAAAAACAAGCCTCTATCCCCAGAGGTGCTTTTCTGACAAGACCCTGACCGGGGCTGAAGAGGCTCAAATCCTCCCCATTCCCTCAATTCATTGTCATCCATTAAGTTTAGAGTGAAAAGAAATGGGATTTTCTGACATCAATGAATTGAGGCAGTTTGAGAAAAGGAATCCCATCGACTTTATCTGAAATTTTGATGCGGGTAAAATTCACTTGTTTAATGAGTCTCCTTTACTTTTCTAGAGGTTCACTTTAAGCTAACAGTCTGTTTGAGAGGAAGTGGATTTGTATTTTTGTTTTAGAAAAGTTTAGCATTTTAGTCTTGAACCAAAAAGAAAGTCCATTCTGCGATGTTGGCTCTCCCGCTGAGAGCCGTCCTCACATTTTCTAGGGCCACTGATTCACACTCTAACAACACGTATGCAATTTTTCATAAAATCAGGAATGCACTGAATATTCGACAACTGAATGTTTCAGCCAAATATTACAAAAAAAACATCATTTGGCTTTGGTGGGAATGAGATCGAATATTGGCGTGTGTTTTTATTAGTTTTCACCTCAGAAGATGAAAATCATAGGAGGAAATATGATTTAAAGCAGACATGTTTTTCTTTTATTGGGGTAAAATTTTGAATGCTCAACAGGAAATTTTGAAAAGTTGTACTAATAGAATATTATTTAAAAAAATATTTGTAAAGACAAAACTTGAGGAATTCGTAATGTGTAGTTAATGTGACAGGTGCCAAAAGCCATCTTGGATTGTTTCTTTTGTTTTTTCTTTCAAGATGTGATATAGGGGCAGAAATGAAAACAAATTATCACTTATCACATAACACCCTTGTGCTATTCTAGGCTTGTTTACACTAAAAGTGGGGTCATCTGGACCCCATAAGAGAGCCGAGGGTTAACACCTGACCCAGGTAATCAACAGCAATCAGTGCTGGAAGAGCTGGGAAACAAGCAGGACAGTACATCTCAAGGACAAGAGGTAGGCAGCTCTGTCATAAGATGTAAAGTTTTCAAGAGTCTTGAAGGTGCTGGAGCATCCTAATGTTAATCGTAGATTCTTTATGTTCTATAAGACTGAAGACGGGAGCTCCATAGATCATTGCTGGTTCTATAGATCACGAACAAAGATCAGAACGGTTGAGTGGGATCTCCCTGACATGTGCAGTCTCTAGACTAGAGCTGGGCGATATGATGATATATATCGTGTGGGTGATAGAAAAGTGTCTATCGTGGCATTTGTCTTCTATCGCTTCTAACCTAATTTGATCAATTATTACGGCAAATATGTCATTAAACAGCCCGAGACGATTGCACAGGTGTTGCCTCGTCCGTGTGTGCACAAAAAATGTATAAAAGTGAAAATAAAGACAAATTAAAGAGATTCTAAACTTGTGGTTTTGTGACGTAAAGCTGCTTTACGTTTTTTGATTCTCACTTTTACGACATGCTCCATGTTACGATGGATGCGCAACAGCTTGAAGTTGTTTCCCCGGAGATGAAACAGACAGATACACCGATGCAGGCAGCCCAAGAAGAAGCACTTTCACTAAGAGAGGGGGACGTCTGTGATTTGGCTGCATTTTGGATTCAAGACGTCCGACGATCAGGAGAAGAAAGCAATAAACTATGCTAGGTCATTCCAGCACAGATGCTAACACAACAAACCTTCTATCACTCAAGGAAAAATTATCTTGTGAGATTAAAATAAACAAGAGATAAACCGAACTGTGGAACAGGGTTGTGACAAGTATCTGAGTACCACTCGGATTCTCGCGATCTGCTGAGAAAATTCAAGGACGAATATTGGCGACGTCCAAGATAGCTGATTCGTGATCTTTGCAAATATAATTGAGTGTAGTTAAATATTTATTGTTGTGAAATACAGAATAATGTTGGATTTTACTTTATGAACTAAAACAAAGCTGAAAGTGCATTACTATTGCCACGGGAGATTTCTGTTTTCTAAGTAAAACTAGCGAGTGCTCCTTCTCTGCTCAAAAACTGAGACTGAAGTTCTGCTCACTGACATAAGTTCTAAAAAAACAAATTAACTTTAACACCAGAGCTTTAGCTCTGTGCACTGCACAGCTAAAGGGTGGATGTGATCAATGTCAATCAGCTGATTCTGTCGCTGAGAAAAGCGACGAATTTCCATTAAAATGCAATGCTTAGAACGTAAAGTGTTGCAGAACTTTGAGGACGGAAAAACTGTGGATAACATTTTCAGGATTTGTTTTAAATGACCCCCCAAAAAAACAACCAAAAAAAAAAAATCAGTTTAAATACCTTTGATTTTTGAAGTTAGTGGTGTATATCGCGATACATATCGTTATCGTGATATAAAGTAATTTATATCGTGATATACATTTTTTTTCTATATCGCCAACTGGGATGATCATTAAAACCTGATATTTTTCTATTAAAACCAGCATTCTTTAAACATTCTAGCATTCTCTGAAAATTAGACTTCCCGTTCTCTAAAAATGTCTGCAGACCCGTTCCTGGTCGTCCTTTATCCCTCGGTAGAACCTGATCACTGCAGACTAGAAACTCCCTACTGCGTGTTAGCTGCTATATGAATTTGTCCGCCATCAACCTTGCTTAAACACATAGGTGTGTCCTTTTGCTGCTTCTAGCACATTAACTTTGAGAACAAAATGTTCACTTGCCGTCTCATTTATCAAGCCTACTAAAAGGTGCAGTAATGAAGAGATAATTGCTGTTCTTCTCGTCACCTGTCAGTGCTCATGTTATGTCTGACTGGTGTTCAAATCGCTCATCCATCCGTCCTGTTAGAGCTTACTTTTTAAAACCTCATTTTCAGGTCTTTATGTTCAGCTGAACCTTCAATCCCTCGGCAGGTTTGACAAACACTCAAATGTGGAAAGAACTTCTTTCCGTTCCAGGAGCACAGATGAAAATTTCCTCTGATTTCCTAACTCCACCCTTCAGAAAAGAGCTGTAGTGAGACTTTTCTCTTGAGACACATTTCTTCCTGTTGTGGTTGTAAATATGCTGAATGTTTGTGTGTGTGTGTGTGAGAAGCAATGACAGTCTTCACTTTCTCCACAAAACCAAAAACAATTTCAGCTGAATTCAGGATGACGGAAAAGTGCAGACTGCTCTACTCTCAAAGAAAACTCCCAACAGAGCAAGTGTCAGAAAATCAGACGTAAAGAGGGCGACTGAATTTACTACAAAGCAACAAAGTGAACGATTTACTCGGTGATACACCCATCTGTCTCCTGCTGCTTGCAGTTCAGTTCCTCTAAAACAGAAATCTGTATTAAACTGCTCTCGGCTGAAGGAGTTGTCGGGGCCCTTACCTTTCACTCGAGCTAAACGGGATTAAATTCATGCTGTAATCCATGCTCCTGTCTGGTCTGAGAGTACCTGTGCTGGAACTGATGGTTTCTTTTCCAATAACGTGTCCCAGCAAATCATACTGGTTCAGCCTGGAGCCGTCCTCTGCCACAGCCACAGACCTCTCATCCCCCTGGGTCCACAGGTAGATCACCTCGTTGTTGGTGTACGCGTCTGGACAGGAAGGCATAGATACACAGATATGAGGGTATCATATGGTAATTCTGTTTTTAATCAAACAACCATACCAATGTTTTATTGATGTATAATAATAATATATTAATGATTTATATTTTTTATTTATTTTGACCCCCTTTAAGTAAATTCTGATGTCAGCCGGCAGCTTTAAATTCAGGTTAATAAAAGTTAGATCCACTCCAGTCACGTCTTGATCTACAGTGATCTTTTAACTAGGATTAGGCCGTTTTTAGCCAAATAAATGTGTCGTTTTCTAGGACATAGTTTCTGCAGAGCAGAAGGAGCTGATTAAAAATTCACCTCTGACCGTTGGCGTGGTGCAAGCCCAACCCCCTTCCCCTCCCCAGCTCTCTGTTTACATGCACTACTGCTAGTCCCTCATACTCCCAATCTAACGTTCCTGGTGGCGAGCAATATCAAAGCTGTCCAGCCGTACAGTTTTGAGCCAGATCGGATGAGCGAAACAAAGACGTTCATGGATCTATTTGACTACAAGTGGATGCATCAGAATGGAGCAGAGCAGGGAGCTTATGGCCCCTCCAACATATTTTCTATAATCTCTTTTCATTTGCATTTTTTTTTTTGCTCCTGATTGACAATGATTTGAATGAAGACAAACTCAGAAATGTAATCTAAAGCTTAATTTACTTCATAAATGTCTTCCATCAGCAGAAAAAATCCACGAGAACACAATTTTTATCAGCGTGGATCCTTAAAGATTTTGTCTTAGTTTAACATCCAGGAAATTAAAAAAGTCAGAACTGAACTAAAACAATTAAAAAAGAAAACAAAAATACTATTGGAAACATTTTGTAATATTTATAAATTGTTCTCAGTGTTAGCCTAATTTAAAGTTTTTATTATTGTTTGATAGAAGATAAAACAATTTAGCAACATATATTTATGGATATGTGAAATAACCTGCACTTGGACTGGTATAATAACCCTAAATAATTAATAACTGGATTTTGATAACTTTGTAAAGGAAAAAAAGATGAAGTAAAGTAGTGTGAATTTGGTTGTCCCGCTACATGTCAAGCAATGAATTAAAATCTCTTTGACAAAAACAATGCATCTTGCACTGTGTGCACAAGTACAAATATCTCTAAATATGGTAATGAGTAATTATTACAACATAATTTTAGATGTGTTTATTTAGAGATGAAAAATGTAGCCTATATATATACGTATATATATATATGC
>NC_050525.1:8662916-8663391 GCF_002922805.2 Oryzias melastigma
CCGGTGACATCCGCGAATAATCCAAATCCACAAATACGGGAACACTGTATATAAACTGTTTCCAAAGGGGTTAAGAACTATCCTGCAGCTTTAGGAGAAATGATTCCAGCTTTGTGAACCCTTTAGCATGTATGGAGCCAGAGTAAAGAACAACACTTGAACATGTTTTTCAGTCAGCTCATCTTTTCTAGCCAAACTGGGCTGGAGGTTGGAAGGGTGTGACCACACGAGTCGCACAAACTGGACTTCTGAGGATCAATCAAGCTTGAACAAAGTACAGCCCGCCCAGAACTCCCTGAGAGATTCGTTATCACCAGGACTTTTCTCCTCCATGCACTGAAACATTTCTCGGTTCCATAAATGGAGGAGGATAACATTTTGAAATCTTCCGATGCTTCTTTGAGGATCAATCACTTTAAAAAACTAGAAAAGTTGCATTACCTGCGATAATGCATGTGTGAATGCAATTTGCAGA
>NC_050525.1:8663453-8669232 GCF_002922805.2 Oryzias melastigma
AATTATAACATTGGTTTTGTTATGTGAGCATAAAATGTTGCAAACATAATTCCCAAAAAGGGAAACATTCAAACAATCAATATTTATAGTATATAAACAAAAAGTAAAAGCTTTAACCTGCACTTCCACTATTATCTTTGTACGAAAAGTAGGATATAAAGGTAAAAATTTTAAGTTTTTTTCCAGATTTTATTATCATCAACTATGGTTTAGTTTAGGTGTGTTACCATCTTAAAAATATAATAATAACTAGAAAAGTCGCATTACCTGCGATAATGCTAGTGTGAATGCATTATCGCATTAATGCGGTTGTTGTAAATCGCGTAAATTGCTTACATTTGCAGTAATTGCTTAAATTGTATAACGTGCATTAAGCATATAAAGTGTATAAAGTGTGTAAAGTGCTTAAATTGCATTAATTAGCATTAATAGCTTAAATTGCCTTAGTTAGCATAAATTGTGTAAAAAACGTAAAATGTACGAATACCAAAAGTTTGTGCATTAATGTCCTGAACGTGCTGAATGTTTTGATACCAATATTGTAAAAGTTTTAACGTGCAGTAAAAAGTTTAACATTTTCCCATTGACTTAACATGGGCTGAAAATTCGCATAAATTGTGTAATATCGCGAAAACTGTAAAATTTGCAAAAAACAAAAATACAAGCAGTAATTTCCTTAACGTGCTGAACGTTTTGATACCAAGATTGTGTAAATCGCATAAAGTGTGCTTCAGTTTTTACGTGTCAAAAAACGTACGGAAGAAAACGTAAATGAAGAATCTCAATAGTGTGAATGCATTGAATGCATTCACACAATTAATGAAAAGCCAACTCCATCCTCAGCGTTTCTTGTCTTTTTCTGCAGTTATGTGAGACATATATGCTCTATTTTACGGTTAGATCCCAAACTAACATAATATTGGTTAAATGTTGGCAGCTGAAGTGCTCCATTATGCAGCAGAGTTATATCCCTGCTTTAATGGTCCTGCTGGCGGAAACCTTTTACTCTTCTTAGTGTTTATTTAATGGAGACTTTCTTGGCCTTTAATCGTTTCTGGGCTAAATTTCACTTTCAGCCTAGAGAGGCTTGAAATAATAAAGTGCTTTCATTTCAACGGGTATCTGAAGCTGGTAGCGGTGAGTGGGGAAAGGTCCATGACACCTGTGGAGAACAATCGCTGCTGTTTGAGCTGTGTAATCTTCCATTAGAATCTCTTTGACTTACAGCTTCCAAACTTGAGAGGACAGGCGTGTGCATCCATTGGGAAATCCTCCAGGTGCATGGGGCACTCTGCATGAATGGTCAACCTGCGGGGGCAGAGGGAGAGGAAACAGTTCAGCAGTCACACTGCGATGCGAATGTGACGCCATCACAAACACATCTCCAGATAAATCGTGGAGTGCATTTCAATAGACTCCTCTGCATGTATTTCCTCCTGCGGCGAGAGATCAAGGCCATTCCCATACAAGTGTAGGGGGTGGTGCCAGAGCGTTTAACAAGCTCTCCGAGCTAACAGAACCATGGTGCATTATATGTTTGATCAACAGTCAGCTTTACAGAGATGACTTTAACCACGATGTAGCTCAGTGTGCAACTGCACTTCTTTTTTCTTGTTTATCAGGCACTTAAATTGATTTTATGTGCAACACTTGAACTTTTAAATTGCCGCCATAATTGTGATGAAACAAATTTTGCAACTCGCAGATTCATTTGTTGTGCTGAGTGCGGCAGAAGAATTCCCCAGGGAAATTTATTGTAGATTTATTTTTTTTTCTTTCAAAGAGCTCGTACCATCATGGCTTGCCTCTACAGTCAAACTCATTGTTTCTAATTAGCTTGTTGTGCTGCCTTTACAACAATCCCGTGCATGTTTCATCTCCCCTCCATCCTCCTGGCTGCTCTCTGGTGCTGTCTCATTACTGATAAGTAGCTCAATAACCACACAAATTAATGCAATAAAACATAAATCAAATTCCAGCCCTGCGCCGCCGTATATCACACGCCACTTAATTCAGCGGCTAATTGATGACATTCATCTCGTTTCCAAACTGTGCTGATACCCCGATAGACATGATGGCAAAAAGAGAAATATCACGGACAACAGACTTCGTTTGATCAAAGACAGAGAAGCAAACGTCTCATTAGATGAAGCTCAGAGAAATACGTAAAATTACATTTTGCAACATTTATGATCTCAGTAGAAAAGTTTTAAAGCAGTGAAGCTGTTGAAAGTGTGATAGGTGGCGTGGATGGATGCATAAAAGAGGATTTGATTTCAGGTTTAGTTTTAGATCGTTCTGAGATGAGGGTTAAATGTCACCTGTCAATCAAAGGACAGTTTTCCATTTTCATTTAAAAATAACATAAAATAATGACCTCCTTGAAAAATATACCCCCAAAATAATAATTTTGGATCTTTTATCTTTATTAAATATTTTAGTTGTGAAGTGGGGGACTGTTTTACATCGGAATATGTGGAAACTAACTTAATTTGAAATCTAGTGGTTACCTGGTGAACTGGCAGGGGCACATATACTATGTCTATGCTAATATTAGGCTTTTTAGAGTAGACTATAGTCATATATACTATTCAATTCAATTCAATCCAATTTTATTTATATAGCCGAATATCACAAAGGAATTTGCCTCATTGGGCTTCAAAATATAAACAATAGTTAAAAACTAAGACTAAATAAGTGAAATAATGAAATAATTCACCGTATAAATACCGTGTGCTGTACCGGTAAATATGACCCGTAACATCTAAATAAACCTTGTTACATTTGTCATTTTTAGGGCAGTACTGAAGGTAAAAGGGGATCCAGCTCTGTAGGATCCAATAATGTTCTTTGTTTGGATTAAAACTTTGTTTAGGTTTGTTTTGGTATAGCTTTGAGTGTAGTTCTGTTCTTTTGCACCACCAATGGCACTAAAAGTGTACAGGTTTCATTTGGTTTCATTAAGACGATATATTTTATTATTTTTTTTACATTTTTGTTGTGTTTTCAAAGTGAATACTCTACTTCACCACAGGGGTCGCTGTGGAGTATGGAGATTATGTGTGGACTGAAGAAGAAGAGAAAGAAAATCGAGAGGAATAAGAGCGCTTAAGCTGAGATGTGAAGTGTGGTCATTTACTGAGACTATTATTTTACTAAGAGACCCTGCGATACTTCATAACTTTAATATTTTCATGTAATTCCTGCCAGCTTGGATTTTGTACTGAAAATCATGATCATCATCTTCAACAAACGGGAACACAAATACATAAAACTGTCTCATCTGGACAATTTTACAGTGGCCATGAAATGCAAATAACACCAACAAATCACTCGATGCAAAGGTGAAAAATGAAAATAAACAACAACAAAACAACAACAAAAAAAAAACAGCATTATAAATCAGAGCAAAATTTAAAAAATGAAAGAAATGAAATGTTTCTGAAAACAAATTAATTTCTAGGAAAAAAATGTTAAAAATGTACACACATAAGAAACAGGAAAAAGGTAGGTATGGGACATCGCTGATTGGATGATAATGTTCAAGTTTTTTTGAATGTGTCTTCAATCTACACATATCAATACAAGTTTTAGGATTAGTACCAAGCATATCCAATATCACTTAATGCCAAGTAACTGTTGGCTAAAATGATAGACAAATGTCATCATCCAATCATTGATGTCTCATAGTACCTACGTTTTACGGTTTTTGAAAAAAGAAACAAATATTTTGGAAAACAAAATGAATTTCCAGAAATCAAAACAAAATACAATAAGAAAACAATCCAATACTCTAAAATCGTCCTTTCCTCCACCTGCAGCTAAAAGCAGGACTGGATAGTCACTTCAAGCTCAGTTTAAGATGAAATGTCTCACATTTTCAATTGTTCTCTGCACACGTCATCCCCAGAGATGATTAGTTACAGTCACAGCAACATTTTTCACCTCAGTTTAACCTTATTTTATAGGCGTAATGCTGGAATCTGTTGGTCCTATTTTTTATAGTCTTTGTTGGGACTTTTGAAGGACGGTGTAACTATACACTAAATCTCACAGTTGACACCCAGCGGGTAGCTACCAAACTGACCCAAATGAAGTGACTGGTGTGCAAGTGACTGTTATCTTTCATACGATTAATATCAAACAATATTCTCTAAACGTGTCAAAAGGTTGGTAGTTTTTGGCTTATTTATCGGGCACTATCAGAGCCTGCCTAAAGAACAGGTTGAGAGGCTGAAGCTGAAAGCATAGAGCTATGCTGAAATGAACTGACAGTGAGTGATAAATGCTTTCCGAAGAACACGGCAGCAGCAGCACTGGCAGACAAAAGCAGCTCGCTCCGTTCAGAGGAGGGATGCAGTCCTGCAGAGCGGAGGCCTGCGCCGCATTTGTCAGTTCAGCTTCTGGAGACGTGCTGATTTAATGGATTTAAGCAGTTGTCTAGTGAGGAATGCCAATCAACACAGGGTGCTATACTGATGCACTCCACACGTCCTGTAAGATGGATTTACATATTAAAGCTTAAGACCTGTGCAGAGAGCCCGTTTTAAACGTTCCCTCAACTTTGCAGCAGCAACGCTTTATTGAGAACTGCATCAAGTAATCATCTGAAGCTCTGCAGGAAGAGGTCCATGAATTTTACATGTGCAAATACTTCTAAAGGCATACCGCAATATGGTATTAGTTACTTAAAGATGCAGTGTAAAAAGCAGGATCTGGATAAACTATCACTGAGAATGTACGATGCAGGGAATAATGACATTAATGGTTGCTCTGTCGAGCTGATAAGAAGATCACTGATATAATGTTATTTTCTAAAAAGACTGCTTGAAATCATCTCACAACTTAATCCATACCCTTCCACACATTTACTCAGTTATGCAAACAAGGCAGAGTTGGTAATGCTGAATCAGTTTCTCGTGCCCTTTGCAGAACTGCCGCTACATCACATTTGCTCACATGGGAGAAGAAAATGAAATTCTTTCCACCATTTCATTTTTCACCCTTGGAAATCAATACTGACCTTGTGGACGAGTGTCATAAAAATACGTCTTCTTTCATGGCACTGATGCAGAGCCGCACAGAATTAATTATTTTTGCTTTGTTCCTGTGGATTACACATTTCAGTGACTTGTGAGTGAGGCTGATGGCAATCAGTGTACCTAAGGCGCGCAGTCCTTTGATGGAATGATCTGTGTGTAAGACATAGTCCTGTTTGGCTGCAAACATGATCCATCCCTATCTGCGTGGAAACCTTTCTTTCTTTTTACATTATCTTAGCATTTTCCATTCTCCGCCATCAAAACGTTGACATTTGGGCTATCGGTTTATTATCTCGACAACAGCAGAAGTGACTGCAATGAAATACAACACCACAAACATGCCAGGCTGCCGACTTCGCTTCTGGAACTGTCAGGTGCACTTTTCAGTTATTTTCCCCATTAATCATGCAGCCTCTGAAATGGCCCGGTGGTCAAAGACATCCATTATAATTTCCCAGAGCTCGCTGTGTGATCTTCAGGTGTCTAATTTGGGCCACTATTCGAAAAAAAAAAAGAGGTATTTGTACACTTGTGAGTGGCTGTGATAGAACACATTTTAGGTACTGCTTTGAAAAACCTGCATCATTAAACTCTAGCAGTTCAAAGAGCTGGTGCAATTAAAAAAATTCTAGTTTCATAAGCGTTAACGTCTAACGTTAACATTTTTTTTATTATATAATATTAATATTTTATTGTTATTGCTATTGACAGAGATTAGCAGGGATTATAGGAGTTTC